>NC_074711.1:6305933-6535933 GCF_947242115.1 Biomphalaria glabrata | reverse complement strand
TCATCTCTCCACCCCCACCGTTTTTTTTTTCTAAAGGTTATACATTGCGAGTTCCTTCATTCTCCCGTCATACAATATTGACATTCTTAAATGTACATTCTTAAATGGACATTCTTAAATTGACATGCTTAAATGGACATGCTTAAATGGACATTCTTAAATGGGCATTCTTAAATGGACATTCTTAAATGTACATTCTTAAATGGACATTCTTAAATTGACATTCTTAAATGGACATTCTTAAATTGACATTCTTAAATGGACGTTCTTAAATGGACGTTCTTAAATGGACATTCGTAAATGGACATTCGTAAATGGACATTCTTAAATGGACTTCAGTCTTTGCCCACTATTTCCTTGCCACTAGTTACCTTTTAGCTGCACTCCTCACTGCTCCCTTCAGTGCTTGCCTCATTGCGTGAATTCTTTGCCTCTTTACATTCACTTGCCAGGAACTTTCTATTTCTATTGGAATAAAATGTTCTACTTTTGAATATATATTTACTTTTGTTTTCACATTATGTATGAAGTCTCTCTACACACATGTCAAGACCTTCTTCCTTTACATCAGGACCCACCTCGCTTATATCATGACCAACCTTCCATATATCAAGACCCTTCACGCTAATGCCTTATAGACATTTCACCAAAATATTAAGACATTTCTTGCAAATAGCAAACCCTTTCTCTCTTATATGAAGATCTTCCACTCTTATAGGAAGACCTTTCTCTCTTATATGAAGACCTTCCTCTCTTATATGAAGACCTTCCACTCTTATATGAAGACCTCCCTCTCTTATATGAAGACCTTCCTCTCTTATAGGAAGACCTTCCACTCTTATATGAAGACCTTCCTCTCTTATATGAAGACCTTCCTCTCTTATATGAAGACCTTCCACGCTAATATCTTCGTTATTTAAAGACCTTATAGACATTTCACCAAAATATTAAGACATTTCTTGCAAATAGCAAACCCTTTCTCTCTTTTATGAAGACCTTCCTCTCTTATATGAAGACCTTCCACTCTTATATGAAGACCTCCCTCTCTTATATGAAGACCTTCCACTCTTATATGAAGACCTTCCTCTCTTATATGAAGACCTTCCTCTCTTATAGGAAGACCTTCCACTCTTATATGAAGACCTTCCTCTCTTATATGAAGACCTTCCTCTCTTATATGAAGACCTACCTCTCTTATATGAAGACCTTCCTCTCTTATATGAAGACCTTCCTCTCTTATATGAAGACCTTCCTCTCTTATATGAAGACCTTCCACTCTTATATGAAGACCTTTCTCTCTTATATGAAGACATTCCTCTCTTATATGAAGACCTCCCTCTCTTATATGAAGACCTCCCTCTCATAAGAGAGGGAAGACCTCCCTCTCTTATATGAAGACCTTCCTCTCTTATCTCATGACCTACTTTCCATATATTTAGACCTCCCTCGCTTATATCGTATATCATAACCTACCTTCCTGATATATCAACTTTTTACCTTTATAGTAAACCTTTTCTTTTGTATATCATGATCTTCATTTAAATCAAAATCTTGTTTAATATCAATACCTTTCTTAACATCAAGACCTCTCTATATATAAAGATATTCCTTTATATCAATACTTTCCATTATATGAAGACCTTTCTTTTTTTATATCAAGACTTTTTTGTTTTCATATCAAGACCTCCGAAAGTGTAATTTATCATTCACTCCGGTATTTCGCTTCCTGTACTCAAGAGTTTTACAAAACATACAAACGCATACACAATCTGACCTGCAAGCTAGTTTCATCTCTTCCCACGCGAATCTCTCAAACCCCTCCCCCCCCCGCCCCCTTGCTCCAGACCTATCCCTTGTCTATCCCTCAATCCTTCCAAAGTACTTTGTTGTGGCTCCATTGATTGCCGAGTTGTCAATGACTCCTTCTGTGTCCAGACTTTGACCCTATTCTGGCGCGTGTGTGTGTGTCTGTGTCCAGACATAAAGAAACTAGAACAGACACAAAATAGAGCAGTGAGATTTATAACAAACGAATATTCCAATTTGATTAGAGTAGCACCATTAGTAAAATCACTTAACTTAGACACACTTTAGGACAGAAGAATAAAAAGTAAAGCAGCTATTATACATAGAACCCAAAACCATAATTTACAAATAGAAAAACAAAACTTAATGAAATACTCAGAAAGACACAAAGATGGAAATGCATTACATATTCCTTATGCTAGAACAAATTTTTACAGGCACTCCTTTTTCCTTATGCCATTAGAGAATGGAATGGGTTGCCTGAATCAGCCAGGAAAACCAACGACTTAGCAGAGTTTAAGTCATTGATTAACATGCATGACTAGATTGACACATGAAATGCGTAGGACGTAATTATCTTTTTTTTTTTTTTGGAAGTAACGTCTGTAATATATAAGACTTAGACCCTGTGTTTGCACATGTGTGTATAGAGAGTGAGAGGTATAGATTACCGTGAGTTTTGTTTAGGAGTAATTGATGACTTTTTTTTACTTGTTTTATATTTGTGTAACATCGTGAGAATCTTTTCAGAACTAATTACAATACTACTTATTAGCTTTATGGGTGGACACGGTTTTCAAAAACGGCTCCAACCATCTTCGCTGAAATGTGACAGCTTATGTATATCTTTGGGAAAACAATTACTAGCTAATTGGCCACACAGTGAAATCTCTCATTCGTTATAATTTTTTCAAAATAAAAAAAATATATGCAATATTAAATTTGTCAACACTGTTTCAGCTGGTATTTCCGCACTTGACTGCAGTGTTATATTTGAATTTCGAACATGTTTCAGCGGAAATTCCCGCTCTCGGCGCGTAAACGTTTCTTTGTATTCAGTTAGGAGTTGATTAAATAAATAGACTTAATTAACGTTTTGCGCACCGTCTTATTTAGGAATTAGCTGGTCTGTACTGGAAAGACTCCTCGCAATGTAGAAGAAACAAGAAGTAACTAGAACGAGATAGTATAGACCACCATGAGCCTCGTAAAGTAGAGTTTGAGTTTTGAGTTTTGAGTTTAGACACATCGGCACAATTTAACCCATGTCGTGCCCGTAATCCTTTAAGGATCACTCTCCCTTTACATAACAAGGGCTAACTTCTATACAGTAGAAACAGATTTAAAAAAAAAATTATGTTACATGTTTTTATACTTTAGTTGGCAACACTTCTCTTTCGAATTAGCGTCCTTGACATTGTTTAGTCTATTTATATCAAACTCTCTCAATATCATTCTGGCTTTATGTCCTTACATTTTTCTTTAGCTTACCTTATATCGACCTAAATAGTTGTTTTTTTTCCATATTACTATTTACTGTAGTTTATTGCTTTAATAATGTAAACCTATCTTAAAAATAGAAAATTTAATATTTAAAAAAAAAAAGAACAACAAAAAAACAGATTTCGTTGTTTAAAATTTATATTAAAATTTCCAGATTAACAAACCGTTTGCATCTACGCATTTATACATCTTCTTATCTATCTAGCCAGCTTTTTTTTTTATTTCTGCTGAGAGTAGGCTCTTTAGCGGCCTGTGCCAAGGAAAAGTAGAAGGCTGTTGTTGTCAGCTTATAGCTATATTTAAATAGGCATACGAGGAAATGAATTCTTTGATTATACTTTGATAAGACATTGATGTAAGAAGAAATAATCTGCACTTATGGGGAAATTAATTCTTTGATTAGGCAATGGTGTTAGTGGGGGGGGGGGGGGTCGACCGAGTGGGGATTTATCACCCCTACCGCCCCCCCCTCCCTCCCTGGATCCGCCAGTGCTTTGATAGGACATTGATGTTAGAAGAAATACTCTGCACATTTTTTGTTAACTTATTAGTAAATCATCGTCCTTTTAGACACGATTTTACTTCGACATCATACATCTCTTCTGGTTACTGTTCCTCTTTCAATGTTTCGTAGCTTGTAATTAAAGTACTTTTGGCCACTTGAAAAAAAAAAGATTATAAAATAATGGTGACAGAAGTGGACCAAGAAATGAAGAGGGGAGGGATGCGGGTGTCCAGTGGCTGGGTCATGTCTTCAACTGGCTTCATGCCATGACATAAAATTGTGGAGTAAATGGTCGGACTCAGCAGTTAGCTGGAGCAGGGCCTTCCAAGAAACTGGATTAAGCCGGCCTCTCTCTCCCATTCAGAGTGAAAAGAGGGACACGGTCATAATTGGAGTCTACCATGAGAGAGATGATCAGAAAGAAGAAGAGGTGAGGAAGAAAAGGGGGTGGGGGGGGGGCTTTATGAGGAGGGAGGGTTGAAAGTGTGAGCTTTCTGACAGAAGAACTCACTAGACGTGAGTCTGGACAATCTAAATGTACTTCAGATGGCGCTCTGTCTTTCCCTCTCCCTTGTTCTCTCTGTATCAATTCTCTTTTCTCTTTCACGCTCTGTTTCTTGACCTCACAGTGGGGTAGATAGGGATTTGGGGGCCCCTGCATTTTGACATTCTCCCCTCAAGTAGGGCCCCGGAGGGAGGGATTTTCAAATTGGGATCCACCCTCCCCTAGCTACGCCACTAATCTCACTCTTACAAATGTTTTATTACCCTTTTTAAACGTTTTATCATCTTTCTCCTCTATTCTTTCAGCCCAGCTGGTTCTCTCTCTTTCTCCCTCTCTCTTTCTTTTTCTCTCTATCTCTCCCTCTCCCTCTCTCAATCTCATATTTCCTCTTTTTCTCTCTTCTTTTCCCATTTGTCTTTCTCAGTCTCATTTTCTCTCTATTATTCTGTTTCTTTCTCCCTCTCTACCTTACTATCCTCCTCCTCCTCTCTCTCTCTCTTTTGTTCGAACTGTATATTTTTCTGTTTCTTTTTCTCACTTTCTCACTTTCTCCCCTTTTTCAAAATTGTATTTTTTTTTAATTCGCCTTTGTTTTGTATATCCATTTCTCTCTCTCTCTTTCTCTCTATCAGTATCAATCTCTTCAAGCTCTCTTCTTTTCTATTTCTCACTGGCCATTTTTTTCTTCCCCTCTCTCTCTCTCTCTTTCTCTCTTTCCATCTCTCTTATCATCTAATTCATGTATCGATGTAAATAGGTCACGTGACGCAGACTTCACGGTTTTGTACTTGTGACTTGAATGTTATGTTGAATGTTATGTTGAATGTTATGTTGAATGTTATGTTGAATGTTATGTTGCTATATTTAAACTCTCCCTGCCAACTTGCACGGGAATTTCGCCAACACAGGAAAGGATCTTCCGGAATTCTACTGTCACATCTTTTAAGATCTCTCTCTTTCTCTCTCTCTCTCTCTCTCTCTCTCTCTTTCTCTCCTAGGGCTCTCAACTCTTCCAATATCCAACATCGAGCTCACGCTGAGACAAGCCATTAACTTTCACACACTGTCCTCTTTCCATGAGGCTGAGGGTGATGTGTAAAGGGTAGGGAGAGGGGGTGGGGAAAGGAGATGTAAAGCTGCTAGAGGGGGGGGGGGTGTGCGAACAAAACAGGGCAGAATTCATTGGGCTATTTCCACTAGCGGGTCCAATTAGTTCTCGCCTTTAACGTTGCTTAAGGCCCAAAGGGAATGACATAAATAAAATATTAAGGCTGCAGTGTTGCAGAGAGAGTTTGATATTATTTTTAGTCTCAGTTTCATATTGGCGTAAGAAGAGAGATAACTTTTGTTGAAACATTTAGACCATTGATTGATTGGAATGTAATATTAATTATATAAATATTAACCCGCACAATTCCAAAATTTAAAGTTTTTTAATTGAAAACTTGAGAGTCCAGTAAGTAGGTAAGTAGATGATCACAACTTTGTTTCCGGAACCTACATTCATCGACCTACTCACACACTTTTAACATCCATCCAGACGCAAGCATTTAATATACATTTAACACACACATGCATTTAACATCTATCCGGCCACATAAACATTTAATTAACATTCATTAACAAACACAACCATTTCAAATCCCTCAAAAACACACACTTTTAACATTCATACACACAAACGTTTAACATATATTAAAACACACAAACAATTAACATCTGTAATTACACACAATTATTTAACATCTGTAAACACACACAATTATTTAACATCCATCTACACACAAACATTTAACATCTGTAAACACACATACATAAACATTTAACATCTGTAAACACAAACATTTCACATATGTAAAAACACATAGACATTTAACATCTGTAATCACACGCAAACATTTAATATCCATTCAATCAGAAAGTCGACATCCGTGTACAATGCTACACACACACACACAAATGCACAAAAAAAACAATTTTCCTACTTAAAACCCAGATACTACTTTCGACTTTTACATACTCATATCGGACAGTCGTATTCTTTCTGAACCAATTACAAATTTAATCAGTTCTTGAGAGGCGGCTAAACCAGCAAGGAATATATGTATAATTATGCAAAAAAAGGGGAATAAAAGAAATAACTCTCTAACCGTTGGCCAAAGACACGGATGACCTTAACATCATCTGCCACCATAGATCGCAAGGTCTGAAAGGGGGAATTTTACTTGCTGAACGAGACGAGGTGACTTTATATTTGTTAGTGGAATATCAAAGTCGCTATTTTAAGTGTTGAAAATTATGTCGCAAACGAATAGGCCAACGCAAGGGGCCGTGGCTTATATCACATCAAATTGCTCATTCTGTCTGGAGCAGCTAGCGTCGACGAGATAATCTGGAGAGCGTTAAGAAGCATTGTCTCCCAGACGTTTTTCTTTCACGGGACACTTTGAACATTCTGAGTATTTAGAGGAACAGTTTGCTTATGTCTTTTACAAAGCTTATACCAACTCACTCTGTCTGTAAGTCTGTCGTATAGTAAATAGTCTGGACATGTTATTTCTCCTACACACAATCTCAGATTAAGCTGAAATTGTGCACAATTATTTCTTTGACTTTACAACACAAGAATCGATAAAAAAATAATAACCAATGATTTAATTAACTATTGGTAATTTATTATTTTGTTTACTATCTTGAACAAGGGAAAGAAATCGTATTTGACAAAGTAACCGCATTATACATAAAAAAAATTTTTAAGCATTTATCTTTAAATTCAACCTTGTTTATTTGAGGATTATATCAGAGGCGGCCTTTGGGGATGGCGAGTAGGGCAACTTTCTCAGTACGCGCGCCCAGGGGGGAACCCACAATAGGGAAATTCTTTTGACGCTGGTCTGGACCCCGAGTGCTGCTAAGTGTGCATCAGCTTGTATGGAGGTGTGAACTTATTATCATTGCAAGGGGAATAGAGCCTATGAAACAGAGAAAGCAGACGACACAGGGGGACTAACGAAATTGGAAAGGAGTTTGGTCCACAGAACACAAACGTATTTTACAGAAGATAAGCCAAAAAAAAATATTTTTTTTTTCATTTTAAATATAGAAGCTTTCTTTTTTTTTTTTTTGTCTTCTCCCACAAGTCTAATTGAAGGAATCACGCGTGTTTGTCACGTGACAGGATCTTGATGAAAAACAACAACATTAAAATGTTAACGAAACAAAACAATTCTGCTGATAAAGAAAATAAAAAAAAGTTGTATCTTTTCTTCCAACCCGAGTCAATTAACGAGAGGGGAAGTCGCACCTCGTCACCTTCCAGAGACATGTTTAGTCCAGCTTTTGTTGAGGCGTGGGTGGACTTGGACTAGACATACAGTGTTCACTTCCTTTCGTCTGAACACAAACATTTACTGTAAACATTCTTTTGTCCCACTTCTCCTTGAGGAAAAACAAAATGTTGCCATTTTCTTGTGGTTGTTTTTTCCTCGTTTAGTTGTTTTAAACTTTAATTACCGGAGAGTTACAGATGTTACATGTAATAACAATCGAAATATTTTTTTGTTTATATTTTTTTTAAAGAACAGCGCTTATATTTAAGGAAATAGCATCAATTAGTTTAAATCAAATATGTATTTAGTTGTTAGTAGATTTAGACTAACAAGAATAAATTGGTGGCATTGGAAATATTTTTTAAAAATTGTTTTTGGTTAGCGCAACTTTCAGGCTTATGGCATGATTAGTCAACTATGGCTCAATCACTTTTGTGCTCCCAAGGGCGGTTGGGGGGGGGGGGGTCCGTGCTCCCTTTTCTAGAACAATTCTCGAGTCTACATTTGAACTGGAGCCTCCACGGTGGAAGGTTGCCTTGTCAGCCACTGAGCCATCTCAACCTTAACGTCTACTTCATACTTATGTCAAAGTAAAGTCAAGTTCCCCCTTTCAGACCTTGCGATCTAAAGGGCAGATGATGTAAAGGTCATCAGATTCTGTGACCTACGGTTAACGAGGGTGTCATGTGGCCACCACAACGACCAACCGCCTTTACTTTTCCCCAACTAATGTCAGGTACCCATAAGAGCTGATTGGGCGTCCAAGGATCCCGAAAATACAAAAACCCTGTCTTCACCGGGATTCGAACCCGGGACCCCAGGTTCAGAAGCCAAGCGCTTTACTGCTCAGCAACCGCGTCTCCTCATACTTTTGTGATGTATCTATTATAGCTAGCCCCCTCTCCCCTTTTCTACTGTGTGATGCAAGCTGTCTAAGAAGCAGCTTCAGATTTTACCTTACAGTCGACTCTCAATGCTTTTAAGTCTTTCCCATGGCAGTGAAGGTTTGGATTCAGAGATTTCCTTCTCAGCCAGGAAACTTGATTAAATGTTGATTGCAGACTTGGCTACTTAAGAAACTATACTGAAGTGTACATTTTGTTACTTTTTATAAATTACAGACGTTTGGTCAAAGAGATAATTATGAATGCGCGTATCTATATGTTAATCTAATCCTACGAGTTAATTCCAGAATTAAACTCGGCTCAGTCACAGGTCTTACTGACACCGGGACTATTTCTTCTGTTCTGTTACTAGTATCTTCTTACTAAGGCCGCGGGATACACATTTGAGACAAAAAAAAAATCCGCTGCCGAGGACAGACGTAGACGCGAAAAGAAAATCTTAATCGACCACCAGCGGACAATGGTTCTGCTTGCCCTGGATGGGGCAAAATATGTAGGTCACATGTGATTTATTTCCACGTTCTGAAAGAATAGTTCTTTTTTCAACTTTGTACATTCTACCCTGTTATGATAAAACTTTAATAACATCTTTGTTTGTAATCAGGAAACGTTACTTTTGGTATAGAATTATAGGAGAATGCATGCTCTTTTTATGAAACACAAAATTAAGGTTAATAAAAATAAAAAAAATTATTGACTTTCATGGGTTCAAATCAATGATAGTATCGTTAATTAGGAGAGAAAGAGTTTGTCTTCGGACTCGAAGACATGCCTTAGCTATAAATAAGAGTTGTCAAATAAAAACTGTCATTTCCATTGATTGATATCTAGACAATAGTTCAGTTTGTTTGGACACTTCCGCCTGTTAATTAAAAAGACGAATTTAAAAAAATGTCGAAATAAAAGTCAAGTTCAAAAATAGCATTCTATCGGCGACTTTCATACATGGGGGAAATGTTATAAATAGATTCCTTTTTTTCTGGTGTATCCGGTGTTCAAAATGAAAGAAGTGCTGCTAAGCTAGGTGTTTTTTTAAAGATAGGTGTATGAACATTTTTGTGTACGTTTCAGGACAGCAGAATCATATTTTCTGAACTCTTTTGTTTGTAGCATGAAATAATCTTACAGCGAGGTAAGCAACAAACTTTTAACTTGATAATGTACAAATAATGTCGAAACTAGCGATGGCTATTGGAACAAAGATGAATGGTCGCGCTTTGAGATATTGTTAAAGTTAAATCTTGTTTTCTTTTGTAATTTAGTTGGCAGCAGTGAAGCTCAATTTGACGCCCTTGACATTGCTAGTTTATAGTAAAAAATCTCCCAATACTTGTATATTTATTTATTCCAAATAAAGGGAAGTAATTAACCCAAGCAAAAAAATATATTGTCCCCTTTTGTAAATACAAATAATGTTCTATAATATTAAGAAGACCACACAAAACAGCTGACTATAGTGCATTCCCATCATTCCTGGACTCTTACAGCGCATTCTCTTCTTCGTCATTTCCTTGAAGATAAGAACAGAGTGCTAAGAACAACAACGCCATCATTCCACTGCTGCAACACCTGCGTTCGTCTCTTTCAGACAATTGCTTGGCCAGGGTGGCGTTCAAGGCTGACACATAATATAGGTCTGCACAAAAATTGTTATGACTGTAACATTCATAACAAAGTTAGTTATAATCTTTAATAGAATGGGTAGAGTGCACTAAATTAAGAGAATATCGCTAAGCTAATGGGTCCTGATGAATTAAACTCTAAAATGGTAGTTGAGTACTTGTTTACTGAGATGGTTTGAACTCACTCCCCATTCATCTCAGACAGATAACATGCTACATTTACTGCTACAAGAAGAACATTGAGACCTATCTGTTAAAAACATTTTTAGATTAGTTGTTCATTCTAGCTCTCATGTTTATGTTTGTAATGTTATCACAGGCCCTCAAGCCTACATTTTGTTTGCTAGCAGCGCTTTATAAATTGAATTATTATTATTATGAGAAAAAAAAGCTGCCCTATGAGATTACCATAAAATAGATGCATTCACATGCACAAACTGAGACAAGCTTTGCCTCTCCACAATTGGCTGGTTAAATCCCATCATATTCTTCCGGAACTCAAAGAAACCAAAAAAAAAACCAGAGAATCATCTGGGCGTATCCATTGTCTTTATTGTCTATAGAGACAGAAGTAGCCTTAGAATGTAAAGAGATATAGTTCCACACTGCTCACTGATCCAACCACACATTGTAAGAGCATGTATTGATTTGTCACGTAAGCTTGAAATTGAATGAACTTTGAACTCCTCTTTATAAATGAAATAAGCTTCTATTTTATCAACAAATACATTCATGCTTTCGTTATCTGGGTAGGAGTATACAAAGTACACATTGCATCACAAGATGTTAAAAGATTTTAAAAATATATCTCTCAACTGTCTTGGAACCTACTTCTTCTCGCCATTTTGTTTCCATACGCATTTCCGTTTCCGTCCTGGCCCCTCCTCCACCAGCCGCCCCCTCTTCTTTTATACCAGGCACATTTAATCCAGTCAGGGCCTGCTTTAGGTAATTTGGAACGAGACCAATAGTTATAGAAGGCCTGAACAACCTACAACGTCACAACGTTTGGGCAGGTTAGACCAATAGCAGGTTGCCACGTCAAATGTCTGTACGACGTAGCAACGAGCTATTGGTCTAAACTACCCATAAGTCGCGCAGCTATAACGAATGGTCTCAATTAAAGGCCATAAGCGAAGTGAATAGGGTGGCCCGAATTGTAATTTTAAAAATTAAGACCGAAAAAATATGCAGTGAATTAAAAGCCTTCCAGTATCTATATCTAAATCTACAAATAAGTTAAATTCATATAGCGCTTTTTCCATGGCTTTCAATTAGTGTTCCGTAATCTACTTAACACATATTCCTACAGATGTCACAAACAGGTTCTCAGCTCAAACCAAGCAGCGATAGCATGAATGTGCTTCATGGAAGATTCACGATCACTAAACTAGAAATCACCTTTTGACATGTCACCAAAAGGATGAAGCAATGGTCTTGCAACATCTGTAGTCTAACAAGTAGGTCAAAACATTCGGGAATAAACATCGAAGCATAAGAGAGACTACGAACCAGGCTAGTGGACATAGAGCAATAGAGTTCTGCTATGGTGAAATTCTATCAATGTTTTGCATTTTTTCTCTAAACAAAAATTGAGTCCTTACGGAGGTCCCACCATTCGGAGGCTCTATGCGGCTGCCTAGTTTGTCTCTGCTTAAGACCGGCCCTGATCCAGTCAATCTTATCATTTAAATTACAGAAGTTACTTCAAAAAGAGAAGATTATTACGTCCTACGCATTTCATGTGTCAATCTAGTCATACATGTTAAACAATGACTTAAACTCTGCTAAGTCGTTGGTTTTCCTGGCTGATTCAGGCAACACATTCCATTCTCTAATGATATAGGGAAAAAGGAGTACTTGTGAAAATTTGTTCTAGCGTATGGAATAAGAAATGTGCCTCTATCTTTGTGTCTTTCTGGGTATTTCATTTGCGTTTCGTGAAAAAACATATAACCTTGAACATTTTTTCTAAATGTCAAAAGTAATCTTGAGCTATTTTTCTATTTTGGGTAAATGTCAATAGTGTGACATGTGTTGCTGAAATGTCAGAGACAAGACGTCCCAATTCCGTTTCATTCATTTTTAATCATTTCGCTAATTACAACTAATGAACCCACTTCCTGTGAAGGTGCAAGGCAGTTAATCATTTAATCTACTCCACAGACATTGGACTGAACAAGACACACACACACACTTTCTTTGAATGCCCTAAAAGATGAAGTGGCCACTAGAGTGCGCTGTTACGCAGCAGGACTAACAAATTGAATGACACGAGAGTTGGACGATTAGCCAATCAAGTGACACAACAGAAAACTTGAGAGTTACTGTTCTTGTTCAAGCACGTGTTTGTTCATGTCAACTGTTGCTTGGTAACGTGTTTAGTGTAGATGTCTCTAGTTGAAGCTTGCTACCTAATTTCTTAGTTGAAGCTTGCCGCCTTGTTTCATACAGATGTTTAGTTTAAGCTTGCCGCCTTGTTTCATGCAGATGTTTAGTTAAAGATTGATACCTTGTTTTTTCATGCAGATGTTTAGTTAAAGATTGATACGTTGTTTTTTCATTCAGATGTTTAGTTAAAGATTGATACCTTGTTTTTTCATTCAGATGTTTAGTTAAAGATTGATACCTTGTTTTTTCATTCAGATGTTTAGTTAAAGATTGATACCTTGTTTTTTCATTCAGATGTTTAGTTAAAGATTGATACCTTATTTTTTCATTCAGATGTTTAGTTAAAGATTGATACCTTGTTTTTTCATTCAGATGTTTAGTTAAAGATTGATACCTTGTTTTTTCATGCAGATGTTTAGTTAAAGATTGATACCTTGTTTTTCATTGAGATGTTTAGTTAAAGATTGATACCTTGTTTTTTCATTCAGATGTTTAGTTAAAGATTGATACCTTGTTTTTTCATGCAGATGTTTAGTTAAAGATTGATACCTTGTTTTTTTCATGCAGATGTTTAGTTCAAGATTGATACCTTGTTTTTTCATGCAGATGTTTAGTTAAAGATTGATACCTTGTTTTCTCATTCAGATGTTTAGTTAAAGATTGATACCTTGTTTTTTCATTCAGATGTTTAGTTAAAGATTGATACCTTGTTTTTTCATTTAGATGTTTAGTTAAAGATTGATACCTTGTTTTTTCATTCAGATGTTTAGTTAAAGATTGATACCTTGTTTTTTCATTCAGATTTTTAGTTAAAGATTGATACCTTGTTTTTTCATGCAGATGTTTAGTTAAAGATTGATACCTTGTTTTTTCATGCAGATGTTTAGTTAAAGATTGATACCTTGTTTTTTCATGCAGATGTTTAGTTAAAGATTGATACCTTGTTTTCTCATTCAGATGTTTAGTTAAAGATTGATACCTTGTTTTTTCATTCAGATGTTTAGTTAAAGATTGATACCTTGTTTTTTCATTCAGATGTTTAGTTAAAGATTGATACCTTGTTTTTTCATTCAGATGTTTAGTTTAAGCTGCTAGCGGGGTTTGAACAAGGAGCCACCGAGTTGACAGGTCGAAGCGTGTACCAACAAAACACTATTTTTTTTATTTATACATTTCAGGGCTGTCTTTAGAATGTAAATATAATATTTCACAACTTAAATTTCTTTTATTCCGGCTTGGGGCGACGACGGGGAAGGTTCGAATCATTGTGACGACTGATCAAAACGCATATCACACGACCATGGAGCCATTTTAAATGGGGCGCCACTTGAGCTTTTGTCTTGTAACGCTACTTTCGCTCGAGTTTTGGAGGAGGTCTACCACACTGTTCTGAAACAGCCAGAATAGGGCGATAAGCTTAGAATGTAGATATACAAAGTGAAAGACAAGACGTGGAAGAGAGAGAGAGAGAGAGAGAGAGAGAGAGAGAAGGAAATAGGAGAAAGTGAAAGAGGGAAATGAAGAGAATGAGAGAGAACACTTAGAGCGCGAGGCTATGAGAGAAATAAAGGAATTGCAAAAAATGTCTTGATCTTATTGATGTGTGATTTATTATTGGTTTGCACTTCGAGAGAGACAGGTTCAAATAGTATTCTGGAGTCAACGACAATTTTTAAAAGCACTTATATGCTTTTCTTGTCGTTTGTGCAGAACGGTAATAGATGTGTTAAATTATGTAGGTCAGAGCTGGGTCTTCGCATCCGAGAAATGCTGCACGCTTCATTAATGGTCCTACTGATAAACAATGTTTTTGTTTTATTGTTTTGACAAAGTGTGAATTAACAGTAGGAATAGAAAGAGAATCATTGTAGTATTGGGCACCTTGCACTGACAATATGCGCTTTCTACAGTTCTGACAGGATAATCTAGAATACATCAAATCACCTGAATATTTCTAGGAGGCTCTCTGTCACCAGCTCAATTGTGGACGATCATATTTATGTGTTAGTACACTTTCATCACAATGTGATATAATCATAATAAGACTTGTATTTTGCCACATCTAGCGTAGGCATAACCATTGTCCCCCGATGGTCGATTTAGATTTTCTTTTCGCTGTCTACGTCTGTCCTCGTCAGCGGATTTTCTTTTGGTCTCAAATGTGTATCCCGCGGCCTTTGTAATGCAACATGATATATGATTACATTATTCAAATTTGATTAAAAAGCAATTAAATATGCATGTCTTTTGACACCCAAACAATGTTTATTGTTTTGGATATTTTTACGCGAAAATTTTAACTTCGGTGGTAGCTCGGAAGCTGTGACTGTTATTAAAAATTTCGGTTCACAATGGCGCAGGCCTTTTAAACAACGTGATAATGACTGAGTGATGTACACGAAGAGCCTTAAGCATACATTTTTGGACATAAAATCATTTACAATAGGTATTCATGCTTTTCAGCTGGTAAAGCAGTTAAACACACCAGCAAAAACATTGAGCATTATGTTTCTCAGAACCTTTGGGCTTCCGAAGAAACTAAAGATAGTTCCTTTCGAAAGAATCTCAAAGTCATGTGCACGTATTTGTGTCTACAACAGAGAACAATAGACAATCTAATAATCATCAACAATTAGCAATGTTAACCTTAACTGTTGTGAAAACATGGAACTTACGGTTTGGTTTTGTCTTATGTGTTTTCGGCAATGTAATCTTCTGATTAAAAAAAAAGAGTAGAATACAGTAACATACAAATAGAAGGAAAAAAAACAATAGGGAAATGTGTGGGTATACTAGAACCTAAAGAAATTTTTTTAGAAAATAAAAGTTGAATATTGGGAAAGGTTTTTGACTTAGTTAAACTAAAAAGTCAAGTATGCAATATTATAACATCACTATCTCTATATATAACTTTCTTCGTAGCCCAACCATACAGGACACCACGATGAAAATGTCATGGAAAGAAAACTATTTTATTTCTGCAAGTCGGACTTGAGTTACCCCACGTAACTAGAGTTACCCCACGTAACTTTCGCGGTGACAGAGAGCGAGGCTCAGCCGCGTATTCTCGACGCCATTAATAGGCTAGAGCAGTGATTCCCAAAGTGGTCTATATAGACCCCCAGGGGTCTACGAAGACCTCCAAGGGGTCTACGAAAGTAAAAAACTAAATTGGGGGTCCATGAGATGCCCACGGGGGTCTACGATAATAGATTTCATTTAAGCACATTTAATATTCACATTCCACTAATGTAATTATTGCATACACTAATATATGATTTGTACCTTTGTTAATCCTTTAAATATTTATCCTGCTATTCAAATGAAAAATTGTTGTAATCAATTTCAATACTTATTTAAATAGCTTAATTTTGTCTACATCTACATGTAACTAATATTTAGAACAAAAAAAAAGAAAAGAACTGTAGACAGTACAGCATTAATAATTTAAAATTGGGATTCATTCCATCCTTGTCGAACAAGCCTACGTGACTTTTTTATGACGATATGAACCAGGTTCGCTGGAAGATCATCTGAGACTATGCTACCCTGACAAAAATAAAGATTTTAAACACTTTCGAACACTCAAAGTTCAAAATAGACCCGCAAAATCATAGTTCGACATCATATAGAGAAGATGATGTTCTTACAAGATTTCTTTTCTTATAGCAAAATACGGAAAACAGCAAAGGTCAAACATTGATTCTATCAGCCGTTTTGCACAAACCTACATCTGTTATTATTAAAAGAATTTCTTTAAGCAACAATACAGGTCAAGGTCGCTTCGGTGGCATGAGTTATAAAATTAAAAGCTTCTTATGCAAATCTTTGCAAAATACATAAATACAGTTTGGTCTGACAAGGTGTAGCGCTGTGTGCTACAAACTGTCTAATGGTCACCATCTCATCTCATCTATGCCTGTAGTCCCTTCTGGGCATAGGTTACCAACCAGCTTCCTCCAGGCATCTCGATTCTGGGCGAATCTCTCCAACTGTCGCCACGTCTTGCCCATCTGCTTCCAGATCGCGGAGACCTGGAGAACCACCATCACCACCATGAAAAAAATCCAGCTATTCATCAATACCTGCCTGATGAAAATTCTTATGATCCGCTGGCCAGACAAGATCTTGAATGAGGAACTGTGGCAAAGAACAGCCCACTGAAGTAGATATCCTTCAGAGACGCTGGAGATGGATAGTTCACAGCCTTCGCAAGCCTGCATCCAACATAACAAGGCAAGCCCTAACCTGGAACCCCCAAGGAAAGAGAAAGAGGGGACAGCCCAGAAATACATGGCGCTAATGGTCACCATCTCCTTATATTTCCTTAGGGACCTTTCCCATGTTTGGGTATAGTAGCAAGGCAGCAGAGGTTTGAATTCAGTTTTCCTTCTTCTAGGTGGGTAGCAAGCCAAGGCTAATGAGCCCTTCCTGCTCGAAGTTTACTGGTTTAGGCTCCAGTTACTCGCCTTTGACCCATCTCCTGTTAATGAAAACAGTTCAGCAGATTCAACATTTGAGCCACACGTGAAAGATCAAGAAATACACGAGAAACTGCTCTATGCGAAACCTTTTACAATGATACTTAAGGCATATTAATTAATTAATGTATTAATATTTAATGTTGGAAAGACTACTTCATAAAATTCGTATATTAAACATAATATCCTAAGTTGTATAGTTTTAAATTACTTTTTCACTCCTCAACTCACTACAGTTAGAAATTTGTTAAAAAAATGTTAATGAATTTGCAAAAATGTGCAAGTTGAGCAGGGGGTCTACCGAAAACCAGAAAACATGGCAAGGGGTCTACGAGACAAAAAAGTTTGGGAACCACTGGGCTAGAGGCTAGACAAAGACACTTTGTGCTACAGACCAAGGAGATGAAAAAAAAATCAACAACAATGAAGTGCTAAAGACTGCACAGAATTATTATATAATGTGAGAAGCGTGGTCAAGTACGCTTGAACTTGGCTTGTCTTGGCTTCCTATCAAGAGGGATCGAGGTGCAACATCCGACGCGAACAGAGTTGTGTTTACTGAGCGCCTAAAGGCAGCACGGAAAACCTTCTCCATGATACCCCCTCCCCTCCAAAGGTTTACTAGCATTCAGCATTGTAGATTGTACCATAGCGCTCTGAACATGCTATAAGCATGAAAAGTAGCGCTGTATAAAAGCTATAATTATGATTGTACCAAAAAACAAAAACAGATTTTTGAACTGTAATCTGTACACCACATAGTAGCCAGGCTGCCTGCTTATTGTAATCCTTCATGATTGAAAATCTCTAATTAATGTACTTATGTTCCACGATGATTTTTTTTTATTGTTTGTTGATAGTAATTATTCCCCTTTTAACAAACTAGCCTAATGGACAACATTATCTCCCTTGTTCTATTTTCGAAAGATTCTTTCAAGGCTAGAGGGGTACTTAATATTCAAAGAGAATGGTAGGCCCTGGGAGATGGGAGGGTGCTCACATTAAATCGAGTCTAGAGACCATTAAGCTATTGGCAGATGGTGGGCATTAATGGACTTAGGGCCGGCACTGGAAGTCGTACAGCAGAAGAGCAGCGGACCAGAGATTACATATCGCTTGAATGGTCGAAGTAGAGACAGAGCTATTTAACCATTACTTAGAGCCAGAGGTTCTCACGTTATTACGGAATAAACAGCTCCTTAACGGAGAAGAGATTGAGTTGAAGCTAAGTACATTAAGAAAGACAATCATGAATTTAAAAATTCGGTTGTTTTTACAAATTCCTGTATTCAGGTCTCATAGTCATAGTCAAAACCCAGGTGGACACTGCTCTCGAAAACGGCTCTAACGATTTCTCTAGAAGTTTGAAAGTAGATGTAATCGTCGGGAAAAGAATGACTACCTTGTTGGCCACACTGGGAAACCTCTTTGTTTGACCGTGAACAGACTATAACGTCGCATGCAGGTTTCATTAATTCCATTTTTTCTTGAGGGGGAGGGGGCGTTGCGGGGGTTACAAAATAATCTTTTTTTTTTTTAAGTTACTCATTAAGAACAAAATAATCGCTGTATAATTTGTATAAGGAGGTATTGTTTTTGTTTTTTGTTAAAGTATTTTTTATATTTCTCTTGTATATTTGGAATTTTCGGAAGTTTGAATTTGCCGTTGCGGGTTCCAAGAATGTATGTATTAATATGCTTTTTTTTTGGGTGCATTTTTTAATAAATGCAGAAAATAATTTTGTTTAACTCTTTTACATAAAGCATCCATCCATCCATCCATCAATCCATCTATCCCAGAAGCGCTACAAACTATGGAGGGCCCTGGCCTGCTTTAGCGCAACTCTACATTCTGATCTATCCTGGGCTTTACGTCTCCATGCCTGGACTTTGAGCTGTTGTAGATCTGCCTCTACGTCATCAAGCCATCGTACTCGTGGTCTGTCGGAGCATTGAAATGTCCTTGACATTGTTTATTTTCTCGGTTTATTTTAAAATCTTTGCCAGAAAACTTCACGCTCGCACGACAAGGATCACCCACAGACACTCTCAGGATCACCCACAGACACTCTCAGGATCACCCACAGACACTCTCAGGATCACCCACAGACACTCTCAGGATCACCCACAGACACTCTCAGGATCACACACAGACACTCTCAGGATCACCCACAGACACTCTCAGGATTGTCAGGTGGGTTTAGTCGCTTAAGTAGGGTATGATATGATGGTCCCGTATCCTCAGCCTGAACAGAGTAACACAAGAACCTAAAGGTAATGGCATGTAAAATACGAACATCGAATAACAGTTCTTCAACTGAACAGTTAGTGAATAACAACAGTTGTCAACATGAACAATATTTAATAATACGTAATTATAATTTTCAAACATATTTACATATACATCACTATCATTGAAGTCATCATTGAATTAATAGTTAATCTAATATCACGCCAATAAGTTTCCATAACACACCTTCACGCTCACACTCCATCTCGGCGCCCAACGTAACCTCACTCCCTACACCTCAACAACAATAATTACTGCACAACTCCAAGGGCGGAAAGACGACACACTTTCCCATAGCCCAAAGCCTAACACCCTGAAACGAAAAGAAAACCTAGATCTAGCGATGCCGCTACAAGAAAAAACTTTTCAATAGCGACACCGTATGGAAAGATCAGCTTACTTAATAAACTATGTACTTACGTACCCTTACAAGGGGGAAACAAACAACCCGCTACCTAGCTGACAAAAGAAGCTCTCTCTCTCTCTCTCTCTCTCTCTCTCTTGCGGGAACTTAGGATGACGTAAACACACACACACACACAATATTCTAGGCAACAAAACGCACTTAAAAGAAACTACTTCCTATACGCTAAAACACCAATATTAGATGCAAAGAAAACTTCACGCTCGCACGACAAGGATCACCCACAGACACTCTCAGGATCACCCACAGACACTCTCAGGATCACCCACAGACACTCTCAGGATCACCCACAGACACTCTCAGAATCACCCACAGACACTCTCAGGATCACCCACAGACACTCTCAGGATCACCCACAGACACTCTCAGGATCACTCAGACAACGTTCACGTTCACAAAGACACTCATACACACGACACACAGAAGATACAGATCACATTCACGTCACACACACACACACACACACACACACAGACACGTGTACATACACGTAGGTTTGAACGCATCAGACACAGTTCCAGAAGTGATTGCAATGTTCTAGATCTCGACATGGATGCCTCGGAATTGAAATTATTTCAGGCGAGTCATCTAACAGTGGACGAGAAAAAGTGCACTGGCTTCTTAAGATTCACAAGACAGCCAACAAACAGATGAGACAGCTGCAAGCCGAGACATCAATCTTGAATAAAGTAGCTCCTTCAGACAAGGACAGAGGCTGTAACCTTGTTATTTTATTGTCTCTTTGGTCCTAAAGTGTGGACTTTTCAGCTCTACGTACAGATAAGCTTGTCTATACAACCGAGCATATGCATATGTAAATGAGTTCCGTAACAAACAAAAAATAGGCCAAACCAAAAATGTAACAGATTTTAATTTTTTTGAGGCCGAAAATGATCGATTTCAAAGACTCATTTTCATAGATTAGATGCTATTGATTCTGTGAAACGGTTTGATTCAACCGATAATTTATCATACTCTTTTGCATTCTCATTTCATTAAAACTCATTTAAATACATCTATTTAATTAAAAAATCATTGTTTTAAATTGGCTTTAAGAAAATTCAGTCATTAATGTAGGAATAACGTAACTGCGGTTAAATTATTGAACCTTTTTTTTTTTTACAAAGCCTCTTTTTCAATTTTAAACTTCTGGCTGGGCTCAAAAACCTGGATTGGATTGACACGGACTTCGTAAACGGCTCTAACGATTTTCCTATAAATTCGACAGTTGAAATACTAAATCGTTTATCCCTCTGGGAAAACTCTAGTTTGACCGTCACTGTTTTTTTTAAAATGATGAAAAGAAATTAATTTAAATTCGACTGGAGAACTAGAAATATTAATCTTCAACAGATTATACATTTCGGGTATTTCCGCATGTAGGCCCTATTTAGTCAAGAGTTTAATAAATTAAAGTTCATGAACATTTCGCGCACCGTATTCTAGGTCTAGATCTAAAAGCCTATCATTAGAATATTATAAAGTGTAGTAGATCTATACATTCGCTTATTTAGAATTCTTTCTCGGGAGGAAAAAAGGGGAGGGGCGAATGGGTGGGGTAAAAAAATGTTCCATTTATTGAGTCTAACATTCATTAGATGTTATGAGAAAAACAAATTGCTCTATTAGCTGTATAGGAGGTTTTGTCTTTTTAAAAAGGTATCTTTAATTTTAATGTTTTTTCTAGTTTTAAAATAAAGTATTTTTAATTTTAATGTTTTTTTAGTTTTAAAAAAAAAGTATGTTTACTTTTTCTCGTTGATGTCTGTGAAAGGTCTTGAGAATGTGTTGGCAGCCTTGATTTAGTGTCTTGTTGTCTGGTTAGTGTAGACTGTCACGATCAACTCCACAATGTCAAGGACGATAGATTGCATTTCACTGTTGCCAACTAAATAAAAAGGATTCGAGCTATACTTTTAATAATATCTAAGGAAATACACAAACTGAAACTCTTAGGCCTTATTAAAAGGTCTTCGGGACTCGCAAATGTCTTCCTTACGGGAACAATACCAGGAAAAAAGAAGAAGAGGCAGACATAGAAAGCGATGGAAAGACAACATTGAATAATGGACGGCCTGCCATTGAAAGAGTTTCTATCCAAGACAAAAGACAGAGGGGAATGGAGAAAGACGGTCGACAGATGATGTGTGGTGCCCCAACGGTCCAACAGACTAAGGGATAGGTGAAGGATATGTATAATGAATAAGGTCTACATGCGGAAATAACCGAAAAACGTATAGTCCTCTAGCCAAATTTAGATTAATTCCTTCTTAGAATTTTCCTATTTTGGCCAAAGAGCTAGTAATTCTTTACCCAACGAAATACACCAACTTTCAAATTTCTAGGGAAATCGTTAGAGCCGTTTTTGAGAGCTTTGTCCACACAGGCTTAGCCACCCCGAATGTATGACCTGAATAGAGGTATTGTAATATATATACGTATGTCCCGCATAGTAATCAAAACCGTTTGACCAAACTTGATAAACCTTGGCATAAATGTCCCTTGGACACTAACTGGAACCGTAACGTATGTATAGTAGCTCTAAAACAAACGTAAGACCCTCAAAAAAAAAGTTGCCCAACTCATTGAAAGTATAACTATTTCATTGATCTAGCAATGTTTACATGACACAAGATAGAATGGATCTAGATCTAGATCAAATTTTAAGAGCTACACTTTGACACATGAAAACATAAAATATAGTCTATTGATTTCATTATTTAATCACATTAATCATTCAAATTTGTGTTTCAATAGCATTTTACATAAATTCGTTCCTTATATCTGCATATTTAGACATCCGGACGTACTTTATAATCCCATTCATCTAACAAATCGGGTAAACCCGTTTTAATTGTTCTTTATATTCCATTCATCTCGCGCTTCTTTCATTTTAATAGCTAGATGCATCTCTATTATATGGCCTTCTTCAGTCGCGAAGCGACTATGGATCATCTCATTGAGATGAGATGAATGCCTGGGCATTAGTTGTGGTCAGAACGATGTCGTCCACACATCAGTCCCCCCCCCCGCTCCACGCAGCTGATGTATCATAAGGAACGGCAGTGCTGATACAGCATGGGGTCAGCGGCGTCGCAGGTTCTACCAGGGTGTAGCACTGGGTGCTGCAAACTGCCTTAGGGTCGCCAGCTCCTGATTTTTCCTCAAGGTTGACTCCCGAAGCCTTTGCCATGATTGGGTATAGCTGCAAGGCAACAGAAGTTTGAATTAAAAGTTTTCCTTCTCCTAGGTGGGTAGCCAGCCGTGGGTAACGAGCCGCTCCTGCCCGAAGCTTACTGGTTAAGGCGCCAGTGACTCGTCTTTTCCCCTTCTCTGTTATTGAGAACAGTTCCGCCAGACTCAATATGTGAGCCGAAGGCCAGGAGTTGGACTGGTTGTCTGGGGCCATCTCTATTACAGACGCTTTTGACAAATACCATAGTATTTTATATTTGAAATGGGTGTATCGGCTTAACAGGTAAACCTTTTTTCGCAAAACGACTTTTATTTTCGTGGCGAATGAGAAAAACTTGAACAAAAACAACATTTGCTAATTTTGAAATAGATCTAAATCCAATCCACTAGATTAGTAATACACAAACTAAGACCCGCAGGCCGCGGGTAATGCACGGCTAGTACTCAATATAACATTCTGTAAATACGGCTATAAACTTAAGGGAAGTAACTCAATGAAAGGGAAACGTGAAGTTTCTTGATGTCTCTTTCTATAATGAAGTTGAAAGGTTAAACACACAAACACAATGGTTTTCTTTCTGCCCACAGCTTACTTCTTGGTAACCATTACTTTATTCAGGGATCTTATATAATACAGACGTTACTTCAAAAAATAAGACGATTACGTCCTACGCGTCATGCATTTAGTCATGCATATTAACCAATGACTTAAATTCTGCCAAGTCACTGGTTTTCCTGGCTAGCTCAGGCAACCCATTCCATGCTCTAATAGCGCTAGGGAAGAAGGAGTATTTGTACAAATTTGTCCTAGCATATGGGATTAGGAATACGCCTTTATCTTTGTGTCTTTCAGAGTATTTTATTAAATTTTGTTTTTGTATTTGAAGATTATGGTTCAGTGTTTTATGTATAATTGCTACTTTACTTTTGAGTCTTCTGTCCTGAAGGCTTTCTAAATTTGGTGATTTTACTAAAGGTGTTACTCTAGTCAAATGTGAATATTCGTTTGTTATGAATCTCACTGCTCTAGTTTGTGTCTGTTCCAGTTTCTTAGTGTTTTCTTGAGTTGAGGGGTCCCAAACGGAGGATGCATATTCTATTATTGGCCTTACCAAGGTTAAATAACATTTTCTTGGTCGGAACTCCTTTGAAACTCCAAACATAAAGCGAACAAGATAGTGCGCACCTTCTGTGGGTGATGATGTGCATGGCGGGTTTAAAAACTATACGCCCATATTATATTTTTCTTTAAAGCGCAATGGACCTCATTCACCACATAAACACATTTAGCCACGTCATAATATTGATAAAACAATGAAAAATACGTATCACGTGACTGCCTTTATGAATTACATAATTTGTATAGTAGATATATAAAATCACGTGGCTAAATGTTGTTTGTTTACGATTGGTGAATGAGGTCCGTTCGGAAACTCTTTATTTTGAAAAATTTGACAAACAAATAAATCATGCGCCTTGTTATCAAGCTCTTGAAGACAAGAAATGAAGAAAATATGTTTCTAGGTTAAAAACACCTTTGTTGTCAACTAAACAGACGGGATCGATTGCTGTCAGGCTGAAATATAGTTCTTTAAATGGGAAGAAACCACTGAAGTGATCGATAGTTATTAAGGTAGAGACATCAGTTTAAGGTAGAGACATCAGTTTAAGGTAGAGACATCAGTTTAAGGTAGAGACATCAGTTTAAGGTAGAGACATCAGTTTAAGGTAGAGATATCAGTTTAAGGTAGAGACATCAGTTTAAGGTAGAGACATCAGTTTAAGGTAGAGACATCAGTTTAAGGTAGAGACATCAGTTTAAGGTAGAGACATCAGTTTAAGGTAGAGACATCATTTTAAGAGAGAGACATCATTTTAAGGGAGAGACATCAGTTTAAGGTAGAGACATCAGTTTAAGGTAGAGACATCAGTTTAAGGTAGAGACATCAATTTAAGGTTGAGACATCGGTTTAAGGTAGAGACATCAATTTAAGGTAGAGACATCAGTTATAGGTAGAGACATCAGTTTAATGTAAAGACATCAGTTTAAGGTAGAGACATCAATTTAAGGAAGAGTCATCAGTTTAAGGTAGAGACATCAATTTAAGGTAGAGACATCAGTTTAAGGTAGAAACATCAGTTTACGGTAGAGACATCAGTTTAAGGTAGAGACATCAGTTTAAGGTAGAAACATCAGTTTAAGGTAGAGACATCAATTTAAGGTAGAGTCATCAATTTAAGGTAGAGTCATCAGTTTAAGGTAGAGTCATCAGTTTAAGGTAGAGTCATCAGTTTAAGGTAGAGACATCAGTTTAAGGTAGAGACATCAGTTATAGGGAGAGACATCAGTTTAAGGTAGAGACATCAGTTTAAGGTAGAGACATCAATTTAAGGTAGAGTCATCAGTTTAAGGTAGAGTCATCAGTTTAAGGTAGAAACATCAGTTTAAGGTAGAGACATCAGTTTAAGGTAGAGACATCAATTTAAGGTAGAGACATCAGTTATAGGTAGAGACATCAGTTTAAGGTAAAGACATCAGTTTAAGGTAGAGACATCAATTTAAGGAAGAGTCATCAGTTTAAGGTAGAGACATCAATTTAAGGTAGAGACATCAGTTTAAGGTAGAGACATCAATTTAAGGTAGAGACATCAATTTAAGGAAGAGTCATCAGTTTAAGGTAGAGACATCAGTTTAAGGTAGAGACATCAGTTTAAGGTAGAAACATCAGTTTAAGGTAGAGACATCAGTTTAAGGTAGAGACATCAATTTAAGGTAGAGTCATCAGTTTAAGGTAGAGACATCAGTTTAAGGTAGAAACATCAGTTTAAGGTAGAGACATCAATTTAATGTTGAGACATCAGCTAAGGTAGAGACATCAGTTTAAGGTAGAGACATCAGTTTAAGGTAGAGTCATCAGTTTAAGGTAGAGACATCAGTTTAATGTTGAGACATCAGTTTAAGGTAGAGACATCAGTTTAAGGTAGAGACATCCGTTTAAGGTAGAAACATCAGTTTAAGGTAGAGAGTCCATGTTAACACCTTGGTCGCAGAAACGAGTTGATAGTAAAAATACGCCAAAGACGTAGGAAGTTTGAGCAGGAAGAACAGTTTCAATGATAGACTCTGAAAAGCGTCTTGACACATAACACTTGCAAGGTTTAATGTTTAATACTTTTGATAAAACAGAACACACTACAATACCCTTGATAAAACAGAACCCACTACAATACTTTTGATAAAACAGAACACACTACAATACCCTTGTTAAAACAGAACCCACTACAATACTTTTGATAAAACAGAACACACTACAATACCCTTGATAAAACAGAACCCACTACAATACTTTTGATAAAACAGAACACACTACAATACCCTTGATAAAACAGAACCCACTACAATACTTTTGATAAAACAGAACACACTACAATACCCTTGATAAAACAGAACCCACTACAATACTTTTGATAAAACAGAACACACTACAATACCCTTGATAAAACAGAACCCACTACAATACTTTTGATAAAACAGAACACACTACAATACCCTTGATAAAACAGAACCCATTACAATACTTTTGATAAAACAGAACACACTACAATACCCTTGATAAAACAGAACCCACTACAATACTTTTGATAAAACAGAACACACTACAATACCCTTGATAAAACAGAACCCACTACAATACTTTTGATAAAACAGAACACACTACAATACCCTTGATAAAACAGAACCCACTACAATACTTTTGATAAAACAGAACACACTACAATACCCTTGATAAAACAGAACCCACTACAATACTTTTGATAAAACAGAACACACTACAATACCCTTGATAAAACAGAACCCACTACAATACTTTTGATAAAACAGAACACACTACAATACCCTTGATAAAACAGAACCCACTACAATACTTTTGATAAAACAGAACACACTACAATACCCTTGATAAAACAGAACCCACTACAATACTTTTGATAAAACAGAACACACTACAATACCCTTGATAAAACAGAACCCACTACAATACTTTTGATAAAACAGAACACACTACAATACCCTTGATAAAACAGAACCCACTACAATACTTTTGATAAAACAGAACACACTACAATACCCTTGATAAAACAGAACCCACTACAATACTTTTGATAAAACAGAACACACTACAATACCCTTGATAAAACAGAACCCACTACAATACTTTTGATAAAACAGAACACACTACAATACCCTTGATAAAACAGAACCCACTACAATACTTTTGATAAAACAGAACACACTACAATACCCTTGATAAAACAGAACCCACTACAATACTTTTGATAAAACAGAACACACTACAATACCCTTGATAAAACAGAACCCACTACAATACTTTTGATAAAACAGAACCCACTACAATACTTTTGATAAAACAGAACCCACTACAATACCCTTGATAAAACAGAACCCACTACAATACTTTTGATAAAACAGAACCCACTACAATACTTTTGATAAAACAGAACACACTACTGTCTGTCTGGTAAAACGTCATTGTCCCATCACCCAATCTCGAATTAATCTGAAATGTTGCACAATTATTTCTTTTACCTGACAACACAACAATCAAGAAAATATATTAACCAATTTTGTTTTGTATCGAACAAGGGAAAGAAATTGTACTGGGGAGATGTTGTATAAGTTTAATCAGTCCCCATGAGGAAGCTTGATCACCCAAACTTGAATTCAAATCGTACAACTTTTTTGTATAAAAACATTCCACCCATATAACTCCTTCTCTCCCCCCCCCCCCCCTTTTCCCAACTGGTCTTGACCAGTGGCGCATTAAGAGAGCTAAAAGCCGGAAATGACCTTAAGCAAAAACAATTGGGAAAAAAATGCTAATCACACAGTTTTATTTATGGTTAGTCTAGGTCTATAACAAATTTATTTACTAATGATCCAAACTAATTGATAGAATTACACTTAATATAAGCTTTGTTTATTAAAAAAAAGTGTTTTTATCTTTTTCTTGTTAGCTTACTAGGTCGCAATTTGTTTTTTTTTAAAGCGGGCCTCTGGCGCTTCAGACACACACACGTGAAAAAAGAAAACAACTTATTAAACATTTCAAATACCGAAAAAGTTCAGTGTAGGTAGGGGATATTCTTCTTCTAGCCAGTTTATTGCTGCAGAGCTGTGAGCTCTTTTGCAGGCTGTGCCAAGGAAAAATAGTGTGCTGTTCCTATCAGTTGTTAAGCCTTGTTAAGTCTGATGTTCTTTCTGAAAGAACTTCAAATCTGCCTTTTTAACTGCCTAGGTGGACCCTTCCGGGGCCGATTTTGAGTTTGTGTTTCCACACAAACTGTCTTTGTAACCTTGTTTTTTTTTATTTTTTACTGTCCCTCTCAATTGCAGACGACAGCAAATGACCGAGTACCCTTACGTTGTGCATATACACAGATACACACACACGCACAAAGTAACAGTCTTATTGTGATGAATGATTACCCAAGCTTTTTAAAATTTGCATAAAACGTTTTGCCAAATCAGAGAGAATACAAAAGTCTGTTAAATGGACAAAGTTTCGTTACTATCAAATTACTTGCACATTTCGTTATATACAGCCCCAATGCATTTATTTGTATTTTCAATATGTATCACTTATAGCCTATTCCGAAATAAAAATATTCATAAATAGAAGTAATATTTAAGTCTTTTCTGACCTAAAAAATATCGGAAATTTTATTTTTTTAAAACCTGTAGACTCACCTTTTCTATTGTACCATGTTTGAATACATGGCTTATACTTATGGTTAATATCAATTTTCAGTCTCTAGTGGTGTCATTAAATAATATTACTATTATTATATTTTTAAGGATAATCACTTTTCAATTGTTTATGATGTTTATGATTTAATACTTGTGAATTATTAGAACTTACAAATAAAAACCTATTAAAAAAAAAAGACCACAAAAGAAGCAAATGATCCATAAAAGAGGCACATAAAGCCCAAAAAAAGAGGTAAAGAAAAGAGGCCCGAGGATTCCTATGATGATAAAGCTAAAATTGAATAGCGCAAATTCTGAGGTTTCCTTTAAAAAAAAAAAAAGAGAGAAAAAAAAATATGTCTAGTATTAGAAATTATAAAATTTAGAAATCATAAAATTTTGAAATCTGGTTATCTCCCAATAATCAATTCAAGCTGATCTGTTTCTGACTACTTGCTAATACTCCTATATTTACGATGATAAATTTATAACCTATGAGCTGCGGCGTATCTATTACAATAAACAGTGTAAATGTTGATTAACTTTTAAAAGAATATATGCAATGAACTGTCGACATTTGTGCCTGAGTAACCCTTGTCCCCTGTGAAGTGGAGATTTTAGACACTCAGTCAGAATTACAACGCCCTTAGAAGTCCTTATCGCACTGTTCATTGTCCTCAGTGTTGAGTATAACAATGCTAATTTTCCTGGGGAAAACGAAAAGGCAGTTGGACTTCACATTATTAGCTCTACAATAAAAATAAAAATAAATTTGGCTCCTGTAAAGCACATCTTGACGAACAATCAACTATGATGACTGCGCCCTCAGAAGCCCTTATCGCTTTGTTTTGTTTTCCCTTGTGTATAAGATATTGATGTCATATGGCCTCCTTCAGTCGCGAAGCGACTATGGTTCATCTCATTTCCATGGAAATGAGATGAATGCCTGGGCATAAGTTGTGGTCGGAACGATGTCGCCCACACATTAGTTCCCCCCCCCCCACTCCACGCAGCTGATCTATCCAAAGGAACGGCAGTACCGATACAGTTTGGGGTCAGCGGCGTCGCAGGTTCTGCCAGAGTGTAGCACTGGGTGCTGCAAACTGCCTTAGAGTCTCCAGCTCCTGATTTTTCCTCAGGGTTGACTCCCGAAGCCTCTGACAACCAGTCCAACTCCTGGCCTTCATGTGTGGCTCAGATATTGAGTCCGGCGGAACTGTTCTCACTAACAGGAGAAGGGGCAAAGGCGAGTAACTAGCCTCTTAACCAGTAACCTTTGGACAGGAGGGGGCTCGTTAGCCATGGCTGGCTACCCACCTAGGAGATGGAAAACTCTGAATTCAAACCTCTTTTGCCTTGCAGCTATACCCAATCATGGGAAGATATTGATGTAACTAAGAAAAAAAATACTGAATATGAAAATAAAAAAAACCCACTCTGGTATGTACATACTTTAATACGTTGTAGATTCACATACGAAAATTGAGGAATATTGAGTCTTTACGGAATATGGACAATATTAAAAACGCTTCCATCACAGCGCAATAGCGCACTATAGAAATAAAAAGCACCGGAAAACATTTCCACAAAGATTTTCTTAGATTTGTTACACTGCATCTGTAGGCTGTCCTTACCACTTATGAAGAAATCTCTAAACTTCGTAAGCACGCTACGACACACGAGACAGGCGCCTCGAATGATATGCACTCCACGCCATGTTTGAAAGGGCGCTTCAGTTTGTATGTACCCTTTGAAGCATTTCATTATAAACCTACTTCTGCCCGGGCTAAAAGGCGTATATTTATTCTCCACCCAAATAAAAATCTTTTTTGAACTTTTGGTGACCTTTTACATCCCAGAATTCCCTCTCAGACCTAACTTCCGTCCACGTGACACACATCTTTAAACCCCTTCTCCAAACTTTTTTCCTCGTCCTACCTTTTCTGTCACTCTTTTTTTTTTTTTTTAATCAGCGGCAGACAAGCACGTACAAAGAAGCACTTGTAGTTCTTCTTACTTCCCCCTGGGCCGTGTTTCAGTCTAATTCTAGACATTTTCCCGGGCCGACCAGAAAAAGACTAAAATGTCTTCGTATGAAAGATGTCACACCTAGTTTCTGTTTGACTTTTTATCTTCAATTTGGGAAAACCCGTTCTAGATTTTGGGTCGTATAAAAGTTAGGAAGACGGAGACCAAAAAAATTCACCATAATGATACAATATAACACCATTAGAAATAATTTTTTTAATATCAAATAGCAGCACATAGAATGATAAAGTGGTAGAGATTCTGGCCTACGAATTGGAAGGTCTGAGGATCAAATCTCGGTGAAAGCTGTTATTTTGAATTTCTGGATTCCAAAGTCGCCCCTGAGTCCACCCAACTCCAATGACCCGATATTAGTTGGGACAATATAGTTATCAATCATCGGCCAATTTAAAGTCTCTTGGTCAAATTAGCGATTATGATAGCATGATGCTTAAGGGGTGATTGTAAGAAAAAAGTATCTAATAGAGAGGAACAGGAAAGGGAAACAATTCACGAAATTTTGAATGAAATAGAAAAAAAGTAATAATATTTAACACGACAATAGTTAGGGACACAAACTCAAGGGCGGACCCTGAGGGTTAGTCACATTACGTTATAAACAGACCCATTAAATCGCAGCAAAACAAGTTGAGGATTAATGTGGACTTATTTAAATTATTTTCTCTAAATAAAGTTTATATTTATTTGCATTAAACATAAATGTTTAGCGTTTTAGTAATAATAACTAAAAATATGGCACAATATATTGCGAAATTATAATATCAAACTTGACTCTTTTTCCAAACTCCGCCTATATACTTCTGAGGTATTTTATACTTCCAACAATACCCAAAACCGTTCTCTGGGTGAAGGAGTTTTTTTTTTGAGTGTTTTCGTAATTCGACTAGTTTTGCTTTGTTTTTTTTGTTTTTTTTGTTGTTTTTTTTATTAGGACAATTTTTTCAAAAACCTCTACTGCTTTTTACAACTATATTGCTGCTAAAGAAAAAGCACAGTGACTTTCCAGTGACTAACACTTCATAGCAGTATGTCCAGCCTGTCCCCTCTCAGAAAGCCAGTGTCCCTTTAATGGAACTCTCCTAACCGTTCGCTCAAATTCTAACTAGCTTAGTTCCAGATAAACAACTTCTCTCCCAAACTCCCCAAACGATTTTTTCCCGCCACTTTATTCTACTCTCTACTCCGTAATCTCTGTTTAAGGTCAGACCATCACTTCCTGGGCAGAATCGATCTGACCACTGGTCAATGAATAGGATCTCGGAATGAGTTAATGCGATTAGAGCCCCCAGTCTGCTTGCTTCATTTTCCGCTACTGTTTTTTTTTGTCTAAATATCTTTATTTTTTTCCCCTAAAACGAAATAGCGCCTAAATATTACATGTTGCTTCCCCCCCCCTCTCCCAGCAGAAACAGAGGGACAATATTTTCTAGCGTTATATCGATACTAAACTAAAATTAGTTGGTCGAATTGTCAGGCCGGGAGATGCTTTTGATGGCCCTTTTAATATCGATGTGAGTGGATGGAATGATTGTAATCGATACCAGACAGGTTTTTGCTGCTTTAAGTCACGGGATTTGCCCAGATTTTGTTGTTGAAGATTGGGCAGCGGTTCAGAGACCAATTTAGGGGAGAGATGGTGGTGGAATCGTTTCCTTTTATTGTTTTAATGTTTACTTTGAAGGTACAGATTAATGGAAGCGGCAGACATCTGGGTAAAAATGGTAGCAAAAAAAACATTTTACTTCGATTTTCAATTTTTTTTCACCTAAATAGTTGGGGGCTTTTTTCAGACAAGTTTGATGTCATCTTCTTTTCTTTTTTGTCGCCCCATACGTGCCAATGATTAAGTTACAACAATGACAAATTACAACAATGATAAAGCTACACCAATGATTACGTTACATCAATGATAACACCATAACAATGAATAAGGCACATGAATGATTGAGTTACACCAATGATAAAATTACAGCAATGATTAAGGTACACCGATGATTAAGTTACACCAATAATTAAACCACACAAATGATGAAGTTACAGTAATGATTTATCCGTACCAATGATTAAGTTAAACCAATGATTAAGTAACACTAGTGATTAAGTTATGCAAATGATTAAGTTAAACCGATGATTAAGTTACAGAGTATCTGTCAGAAGTGTGTTGAGTCTGCCATCTATCTATATATATATATATAGTTCAATCAAACTTCAATCCCAAATGATATACAAATCAATAAGTTCAGAAATCCTCTTCCGTTTTATTCAAAGTAGTTTTTTTTTTCTCCAGTTTTGTTTTGATTCGTGAAGGCAATACCATCTGTTTCCTTTTTCTCGCTCCCTACCAAAACATAAATTAGATACCATATCAAAACCAATGGCTTAAACTGAATGACCGAGAAAAAAAAAAACCTTTCGGCTGAATCAAACGACCAAAACGGATCGTAAAGTTCAATAAACTCGACGTGAAGAAATCTAACATTAAGTTCAGTCTAATTTAATTTGTTCCCACCCGACGTTTAATTAAATACTGGGATGTCGAACAAAAGATTTTTTACACTGACTGTACAAGGAAATGGTCTCATTCACACCACGGCTGTTGTTCTGATATGTTCTCCGTGTTGTAAGTGGATAATAATAGTGGGGGGAGGGGGGTTATGGAAAGGAGTATAATCACAAGAATCTTTGGTCCTGCTGAGCATCATAGGCATGGATAAAGCGTGGTAACGGTTCATTGATTATCGATGACTTTTTTTTTTTAGATTAAAGGTGGAGAAATTGATTATTTATGACATTAGATGAAGAAATAATTGACAATAATCGATTCTACAAGATGGGTTGTAAATAAAATATTGTGAATATGACGCTTTGGTGCCTTGAGCTGCGACCTGGTTATAGTGTCTTACTGTTTGCATTGTGGCAGTGTGTTCTATTAGACGCCATAAATTTAATTGTTTTGTTTTAGATTCATTGTCGGTAGTTTACGTTATGCATAAATTAAAATAAACTGGATATAAAATAACGCCATTTTTAAAAACATTCTAGTTCTTAAGATCTAAACGTGACAGATGGACAGACACACAACCGAAAACTAATAGCTGCTTCTCTCCCCTTCACGGACGCTGAAAAATCTCAAATACTTCTAAGAAAACAATTTGAGCGAATAGGCCATCTATACACACACAGACACACACACACACACACACCTACAAACACACACACACACCCGCGCACACGCACAGCCTGACCCAGAATCTGAATATAATTCGATATTGATATTTACAGAAAAAAACAAACAAAAAGTTACGCCAATAATTAAAATTGAGGAAATGGAACAAACATTTTTCTAATATTCTACGGTTTCAGATAATTAACTTTTTTTTTTGTTTCTCTACAACTTGAAGCGCAATGATTCGTTCCAATACAAGAAATACGCGGGATGGAAGAAATGTGAGCGAGTGAACTAACGGAATGAAGCCTTCAATGAAATGACCACCAGAACGTGAACAGCGTCCAGGAAATTGGGGGGGGGGGGGGGGGGGGGCTGGGAGAGTAAGGAAACGTCAAGTGCTATAAGGTTAGGCATTAATGATGGCTGAGTGTTAAGCGCTTGCTTCCAAACCCAAGGTCCTGGGTTCGAATCTCGGTGAAGGCTGGGATTTTGAATTCGGGATTTATGGGCGCCCCTGAGGTCGCCCAACTCTAGTGGTTACCTGTGTTGGCCACGTGACACCCTGCTTGTTACTTTACTATATCTTAAAAGCTAACAACATCACCGTAAACATCAGCTGTGTAAACAGCATCACTGTAAACAGCATCGACATAAGCAACATCAACAGAAACAAAATCTTGAATCAAAGCTTACTGTATGCTGTGTAAGCTCAACTTGAGTGAGGCTCTTGTACAAATGTACATTTTGTTTGGATTGTCATAAGATATATGTGTTTCTAAGATGTATGTATGTTTGTATGTATGTGTATACATGCATGCAGGCTATGTAGGTATGTACGTATGCATGAATGTATGTATTTATAATGTATGTATGTATGTATGTATAGTATGTATGTATGTATTTATGCTATTGTTACGACTTTGGAGTAGACTTAAGAAAGTTAACTCACCGATTGTCAGGTCGCCGATATCCTTCTGGCTGCAGAAGCACAATCCACTACGAACAGTCAATAATCCAAGTCATAGAAATAATTTCACAGTTCTCCTAATCAAATGTACATACAACTATCCACAAAAACCGACTCAAGAAAAACAATCCTCCATTGAAAAATCCGCGATCATGACTCCAGTTACTTTACACATCAACACACTCGCTCAGGTCAGTTTCGCCTCCAAACATAAACAAAATTTAAAAAATTCTCACGTGGGAACAAATGGTCAGTCGGGGGGGGGGGGGGGACAAGTTTACAACATATGTATGTATGTATATATGTATGTATATATGTATGCATGTATGTATGTATGTATGTATGTATGTATTTAGGCTGTGAACGTATGTACGTATGTATGTTTGTATGTATGTATGTATTTAGGATATGTACTTATGTATGTATGTATGTATGTATGTTTGTATGTATGCATGTGTATATATATGTATGTATGTATGTATGTATGTATGTTTGTATGTATGTATACAGCATCACTTAATTAAAAATAGAAGTATATTCTTACAACTTCCGGAACCGTGATGCAGCTAATTATCATTGTGAAGAAACAAGTCCTTTATGTTTAAAGTGCCTTTTTAAGTGTGTAACATTTCAACATAACATATATACACGATATATACACATCCCCAACTATACTAGCTGGGTTCCTCTCTTCTTGTTTACACACTCGTCACTTCCCGCAAGTCCCCTAACTCTCGATACTCAACACTTGACCGTGTGTCACGTTTGACCACAAAGTAACCGTGTCACAACATGCATGTATGTATGTATGTATGTATGTTTGTATGTGTATGTATGTATGTATGTATGTATGTATGTATGTATGTATGTATGTATGTATAAATGTATGTATGTATGTATGTATGTATGTATGTATGTATGTATGTATGTATGTGTGTATATGTGTATGCATGTATGTTTGTATGTATGTATCGGATCACTGATATCAATGTAAATGTATGAACACGGCCCAGCTCACATGCCTGAGTGCAGAAATTATCCTTTCATTTCTCAACATGTCACTGTAACCCCCAGACACATCCCATTACGCCCTAATTTAAACAATCTGACTTTATTGGGAGTTCTCACATTGTGGTGGCAAGTCACCGACCATTACAACCTTCTCATTTCAAGCTTAGTCAAATCCAGCGCATCCATATTTTCACAACTACCAGTTTCCAAAAATAGAAGTAGACTTTTTATGGTTGATTTATCTCAGTTCAATATTATGAGCCACTCAAACGACTAAGATCTACTGGCATGGTAAAAAGTAGGTGCAATGATCATCCTTGAATTATTCATTCACTTGAATAAGCATTTATAATTTATGCAATTCATTTAAGAAAAATAGAAATAAGTAACATTGTCAAAACGGGAATTCCTCAAAATTAAAAATAGAAGCATATTCTTACAACTTCCGGAACCGTGATGCAGCTAATTATCTTTTTTTTTTCTTGGGGGGGGGGGGGGGGGGGAGGGGTCGAGAAAGAAGCCCCCCAAAAAGTTCGGGTTTTGATTTCGTTTGTAGTCTAAAAATACATGCTGTTCTTTAAATAAATACACTGTAATGACATTTATATTTTTTTCCACTTGGATAATCAGCTGTGGACTCTGTGACAGTCTGTGCTTGTCTGTATTATAGATGTATTATTAAACTAATTAGAAAATCAAATATTTTTTTTCTTCTACCGGACTTCCTGTTTCTTTTTTTTTTAACCAGCACCGTCTTCAAGCGAGGAAGATGTCCCACATAATCTCTTCCCACGCAATGTGTTATTAATTAAAAAGGCTATATTTAATTATAAATAAAAGGTTATTGTTTTTTTTAAACTATACCAGGGGTAGTAGAGTGGACACCAATTGTGTCACCAAGACTGTGTTGAAAAGAAAGTTGTTTAAATAGGAAAGGACCCATATACTTTAAACATGACCTAATTCTGATTTCGTCATTATAATATTAATTATAGATAATATTAATTATAATAAAGAAAGATAATCGCGAATTATTCACATGTCACTCACAAGAATAGAAGTTGTGAGTATGGACTGTTTAGCAGAAGACACTTTGTGGACTAAGAATATTACTAATGTATTGATTCTAATAAGAATACAGATTTACTTGACATCCGTCTGCTGTATGAAGTCGAATTCTCCGTCCGGAAAGTTTCGGCCTGAAATGTGTAAATGTCCGGCTGTGCTGTTTACTGAATAGTAATAAAACAAAACAATAAAATATAATACTTTAGATCTTCTGGTTTAAACACACCCACAAAATATCAACTTAGGAATGATATTTTGACATTATATGACAGCATTTAAAGAAATGATGTATTGATGTAAATGATGTTTAGCTGTTGGACTGCAGCATCAAATCAGTTGCGGGACTAAAAGATGACACATTTATTTATTTAAGCATTTCGTGTAAAACCTTTTTCAAAACTCCTAAATATCTGTACATTTTTCTTTGAAAAAAAAGATTTCGTTCATGAGCCCCAAGCTTGTGGCACAGAGAACAAAAGAGCACAGCAAACGACACATTCTAAGAGCGTGGTCCAGAGGCTAAGTACGCCTAAACTTGGCTTGGCTTGGCTTGGCTATTTATGAAGGGGGCTCGAGGTGCGACACCCGACTCGAGCAGAGTTGTGTTTACTGAGCGCCTAAAGGCAGCACGGAAAACCTTCTCCCATATACCCCCTCCCCCCCACATGTCCACAAATAAGATTGGACCGTAGGGCTCTGAGCATGCTATAAGCATGAAAGTAGCGCTATATAAAAGTTATAATTTATTTTAAAGAAAGAAAGAGAGAGAAAGAAAGAAAGAAAGAGAGAGAGAGAATGGAAGAGAGAAAGAGAAATTTGAGAAAGAGAGAGAGAGGAAGAAAGAAAGAAAGAGAGAGAAAGAATGGAAGAGAGAAAGAGAAATTTGAGAAAGAGAGAGAGAGAAAAAAAAAGAACACGGAGAAAAAGAGAAAGAGAGAGAATAAGGGAAGGTATGAAAAAGACAAATGGAAAGAGGAAAAGAGTGAAAGAGAAAGGAAGAGAAAAAAGAATGATAAAAAGAGCGATAAAAAGGAAGAAAGAAAGAAAGAAAAAAAAAGGAAAGAAAGAGAATAAGAGAGGGAGAGAGGGTAATGATGAGAGTATGAAATGGAAAAAAATAGTAAGACAGAAAAAGAGAGTGAAGGAAAGAGAGAGAACGATAGAAAAAGAAAAAGGCATAGAATATTGAAAGTGATCAAAGTTAACTTTACAGATCTTATGATATAGTGAAAGAAACCAAACTCGCTTACAATTCAAGGACAGGCACAGTTACACAAAGACACACAGAGACAAAGACACACAGAGACAAAGACACACAGAGGCATAGACACCAAGGAATGAATCGTCGTTTCTTTTCAGCTTGATTAAACAAGTTTCCCTTTTCAAAGGTTGCTGGTGCACTTGCTTTGAGAACCACTCATCTAAACATATCAGCTTCTGAAGTAACTAGCCATGAGTAACTCACTCTAACGCTAGATAAAACCAAGCAGAAATTTTTGCTCCAGGCGGGACAACCAAATTGAATAGGAACTCTCTTGCGTCAAAACACAAACTCCTTTTGTTGTCTTTTTATTTCTCATCCTTTTAAACATCATGTCACTGACCCCAATATAAAGGCCCGTCTTTATGACCTTGACGTTATGAAAACGTGTGCATTGCTTTTGTTTAGGGTGGATGATCTGTGACGTGGCAACGAGATATTGGTCCAAACTGCCCACAGGAAGTGACGTTGCAGGGCAGTGTTCAAGCCGCCTATAACGATTGGTCTCGCTTCAATAGACCATACGTCGTTGATTTTCCAATGTACAGGCGGACGAACGGACATACAAAATGAGGAAAACCAGAAACAGTTTTTTTTTTGCACGTTCGTTAGCCGCTAAAAATTCGGAAACAGCTTTTTTGTACGTTCGTTAGCCGCTAAAAATTCGGATCTCTTTTCCTCTCGCAGGTCAGCGGGGAATGGCGGCGGACAGAGCTTGAACCCAGGACCATTAATATTTTTAAATACTGTATTCACTTTGTTTCGTTGCGTTTTCTAATACGACTAATGAGTAGTGGTTTTTCATTGTCAGGCTTAGGTCACCGGTAACATTGGCACCGACCACTTCCTTGCCCTGCCCACTCTATCATCTGGCTACAGCCACGGCCTGTCCACTCTGTCAACTGGCGATTCCATGGACGTACTCCACCACCCGCTACTTCAAGCTCGCTGTAAGCCCAGTTTTGGCGGTGGCGCGTGCCAAAAAAACAAAACATTCCATATAAACACCCACATTAGCATTCTGGGGGAGCCTACAATTCTCTGCCCCATCTACCCCACTCTCCTTAAAAAAAAAAGATGAACAAAGTAAAATGTAGATCTAGATCTATTCGTCTGCTATCTTCTCTCAGCCGTAGTAAAAATTGTAGCGAGGCAGACGTGGAGTTGTCTGCACGCTTATGTGCCCCTGCTACCAACACCACAACACGAGCAGACGATCTCTCGTTTCTATATTTTCATCTCTCTCTTTTTGTCTGTCTTTTATTCTCCCCCCTTCTCACCTCTCTCTTTCTCTCTCTCTCTTTCTCTCTTCCTCTCTCTCGCTCTCTCTCTCTCTCTCTCTCTCCTTTTTTTCTAGTTTCAATTCTTCTTAGTCAAAAATAGGGTTTCTCTGTCAACTAACTGGCAGTGCTGAATAAATCTGGCACAAGATCTATAGTGGAAATTTTTTTTTTTTTTTGGAAATGGTGTTTTAGTGTTTCTATTCTATGCACCCTATATCTTTCTGTAAGGATACATTTTGATAAACTCACCCCCAAGAAATGGATTTAGGGATTTAAATATGTGATATTCTAAGTGGACATGACAGCAGACGTGAGCAGGTAAGACTTAGAAGAAGAAAAAAAAACATGAGTAAAATAAAAGATTGAAGGGAACATGTTTTCGAAACGAAATAAAATTAATGATGCGATATAGTGGAACTATAAAGAAATACACGCGTGTACATTGGCGTAGCAAACATGGGGGGGGGGTGTCATTTCACCCAGCACGCGACCATTAGGGGCCCAGGGGAGCCTTTATAGAAAAAAATAAAAAATATTTTTCTCTGTAAGAATTTTACTATATTTATATTGTATATATTGCCATGACACAAATACTAGTTAATGAAGGTACATATACACAGGAATGTCTTTTTACTCAAAGGCGGCGATATATTGTCATAGAGTGTGTGAATATGTATATGTGTGTGTTTCTATGCCTCTATGGTGATGGTGGGAAGAGGTTAGCTATGCAATGTGAATGATGCAAGATAGAACAGACGACTCCAGAATGCCAGACTGAAAAGATGTGTTTTTGTAGTGAATAACATTTTGTTCAGAATTCCATTTTAAATTATTTCTTAAGTCTAGTACATTTATTTCATTTTGTCTCATGTTGAATCTGTCTACATTGTAATAATTTTAAATTTAGTATTTTTCACAAAGAAGTTATTCAAGTTATTTCAAATTTTGCAATTTAAAAATATGATACCCCTACACCGGTTAAGTTGTCTACCAACAGTCTGGTGCTACAAGTCAACGACCGTCCACAAAATAGATGCAGAATGACTGGTTTTTTTTTATTATACTCGAACTACAGAAGGAGGGGGGAGCCCTTTCTTTAGGACAGTGGCATTAGCAGTGCGCGGAGCCCTAGGCGAATGTCATATGCGGGGCTCTAAACCATAAAGGAAGTTTATATTTATCATACCACATCACGCTAACGGGATTGTCCGCCTCTAACGCTGAAGACTTTATATTTGTTACAACACATACTACCTTACGTAAGTACTGAACTATTGGCCCTTATACTACAGCAATTGAAAGTGTTCTCCACCTTAACTTCTGGATCTGATACGTCCATAAAACACTATGTAAAAGACATCTGTTCTTTGTGGCTAACATCAAGCGTGCAGTCAAGGATGACCGGAAAATCTGCCATCAGGTCTTTGCGTTCGTTTTAAATTGGTCGTGAGCCACGGCGTTCTTAATTCGCCGAAGATGTTCTTTCTGCATGGTTGGGCCGAATTTGTCTCAACCAAGCCTAAAAACTGACCATTGTTTGGCGCATACAGTTTCTCTGCTCTCCTACGAAATGCGCTATTTTTTTAAATTTATTTATTTGCACAGACAGACAGACAGACAGACAGAAAGATAGATAGATAGATAGATAGATAGATAGATAGATAGATAGATAGATAGATAGATAGATAGATAGATAGATAGATAGATAGATAGATAGATAGATAGATAGGAAGGTAGATAGATAGATAGATAGATAGATAGATAGATAGATAGAGAGATAGAGAGATAGATAGATAGATAGATAGATAGATAGATAGATAGATAGATAGATAGATAGATAGATCCACCGTTTTGGGTTTTATGACTTTTTGTGTGCATTTTGTTAACACTGCGGAATCAAATTGTCTAAGCACTTCTGTTTGAAGCTTTGATTTATTTTTGTAAGATGCAGGTGTCTATTTGGCGTCCTTGACTTTGGGTACTTTATAGTGAAAATCTCCTATTCTAAATAAACTTATCTTATCTGCTTATCTAAAATATAAAACAGACTTTACTTCAAAAGAAGATAATTACGTCCTATGCATTTCATGTGTCAATCTAATTATGCATGTTAAATCAATGACTTGAACTCTGTCAAACTCTACCAAGTCGTTGGTTTTCCTAGCTGTTTCAGGCAACCCATTTCGTCCTCTAATGGCACTAGGGAAGAAGAAGTACTTATACGAATTAGTTCTAGCGTATGAAATAAGATATGTGCCTTTAACTATCTGTATTTCTGAGTATTTCGTTAGGTTTTGTTTTTTTTATTGGTAAATTATGGTTCAATGTTTTATGTGGTATTATTTACTAAAGTTGCTTTACCTTTTAATTCTTCTGTCCTGAAATGTCTATAAGTTCAGTGATTTTACTAATGGTGCTACTCTAATCAAATTTGAATATTCGTTTTTTATAAATCTCACTGCTCTATTTTGTATTTGTTCTAGTTTCTTTATGTTTTTTAGAGTTGAGGGATCCCAGACAGAGGATGCATATTCTAATATTGACTAGCGAAAGTTAAATAGCATTTTAGTTTTATGTTCTTTTTGATTTGTAAATGTTTTGCTTGATTTTTTATTAATTTAATATAAAATTATTTCAATTTGTATGTACGAATTCAGTGCATAATACAAAAAAAAAAAAAAAAAAAATTATTAATGTCATCAATTGTTATTCTATTTTAGGTATTAGGTATTATGTATAAATACCATGTCATTATTGACGTAGCTGTCATCTTTTAATGTTCACCTCTTAATATAACATAATTTAGAAATGTAAATAATGTTTTTAACAAAGCTTACATTAACTGACATAATTTATCCATCTGTCTGTCTGTCTGGTCATAAGGTTGTACACGTTATTTCTCACACACCCAATTTCGGATCAAGCTAAACTTTTTCACAATTATTTTGTTTTACCTGACAACAATCAATAAAAATAAATTACCATTTAGTTGATTAGCTATTGGTAATTTGATTTTTTTGTTTGGTATCTCGAACAAGTGAAAGAAATAGTGCTTGACTTGACTGAAGTGGTAGTATAAGCTGAATAAGTCCCCTGTATAGGTCGCCCATAAGTATCTCACTAGCAGAGTGGTTAGCACGTCGGCCGGAGGAGACGTGAGCCACGAGTTTGAATTCAGGTCGTTCCCCCCGCATACACACACACCATTTTTTTTTTTTGTAAATGCTTTTAAAAGCCGGTAACGGAAAAAACAACAGATCTTTCTCTCCCCCCCCCCCTCCCATTTTCCCAACTTGTCCAGATCAGTGATAGGATCATAGCGTATTGAGAAAGCTAAAGGCAGGAAATAGCGCTAAACAAGAACAATTGGTGGCTTATTAATTGCACAGATCTATTGTTGTTGATTTAGATCTATTACAAATTTAATTACATGACAGGTCCAAACTAATTGATACAATTACACTTCACATAAGCTTTTTTTTTTTTTTAAAAGTATTTTCTATATTTTTCTTGTTTATGTATTACTAACGTACATTGTATTTAGGAACTTTTCACTTGATTAGAAACCAATGTCCGTACACAACACCTGTCACATGGTGTACGCTGTTCAGTGTTGTGATTGTACCTGCGACGCATCTCTTTATTTACTTACCTCCCCTTTCCACCAATATCTATTTCTAGCTAATCATGACCTTTATTTGCTTTGAAGGTACGCACTATTTGGCGCTTATTTGGCAAGTCGTCTGATTGATTTCCTCCAGCAGACGTGAGAGCGAAGTCAATATGTGGCTATAAATAGACTGTAAATGTAGACATTCTATAGATATAGACTAGGAAAGTCGGCGAAGTACTCATTACATACCCAGAACGTTTGTTACAGCGGCGGAGCTCTTTATTCTATTCTAGTCGAAACGAAATTGGCGGGAAAGTTCAATAGCCGCCAGAAATGTGATTCAAACTATGTCGTCGGGAATATTGATTGTGATTTTCGATAAATCTGGTTTGTTGTTAAAGTTTGAAATCGTATTGAACTAAAAATGTTGACTTGACTTAATCCTTCAGACTCTAGTTGGATCATAGGACTGCATCAGTACTTCGCCATTGGATTCTGTTTGTGGGCCATTCCCCTCAGTTGGATCCGTGTCAATCCTGCCGTCTTTGCTTCTTTTGTGTTTTTTTTAATTGAGTTCTGAGCCTTTTCTCTATTCTGAACCTGTTTTGTTATATATTCTGTGTGTTGTACTCTCCATGTTATGTCCAATCCATCTCTCCATTGGCGTCATTGGAGTTTTTGGCTCTATTTCAAACTACAGTCAGTATGGGAGCAACTCAACAAATACCCAATAAAGCAAAAAAAATAAACAAAATAATTTTCAAAACAAAAAGTTAAAAAAAAAAAAACTGGTATATATCTCAATACTGCAAGATTTAACTCCATTTTTCTTTATGTAAAATATATATAAAACTAATTAATAAACACTTTTTGATTAACTAATTTGGTTTTTTTTTAGATTGATTCGTATATACTATATTGTCATCGGCTAAGGATAATTCTGCTAAATTTGCTAAATGGAAGAAACAACATGTAAAATATGTTGTACCAACCAATCAGACTGAGTTCATATAAAATTAAGGCTTGTCTTCGAGTCCGGAGATCAACGAGGAATGACTGAGTTCATATAATATTAAGGCTTGTCTTCGAGTCCGGAGATCAAAGAGGAATGACTGAATTTATATAATAATAAAGCTTGTCTTCGAGTCCGAAGATCAACGAGGAATGAGTCCGTTAATATAAGCTTTGTAAAAAATTTTATTACTATTCTAGGGCCCACCTAACTTGTCTGAGCACTCTAAAATAATGGGCATCGAGGCGCGTCCTTTGGTAGGACTACGATAACTAATAATATAAAGTGCTGGATTTACTATATGCAATATTAGGTAATTGGTTCCAGAGATATTTTCAACAATTTTGAAGAAAAAAGAAAGGAAAAACCGCGTTAGGTTGATTACAATGGGCCCCAAATCTCAAATTTCCTTTGAGTCTTATCAAGCCTAAATCCAGTCCAAATATTTTACCAAGGAAGCATTTCTACACATGACACGTGATTTAAGACCATTGAGGGGAGGGAGAACAAGAATTAGAAAATCCGGAGCCCCCACTAGAAGGGGGCCCCCAAATGAATGTTCGAATTTTTTTTTTACATTAAATATTACGCAAATTGCAAGGGCCCCCAAAGAGGTCAAGCCCCCCGGTCCCCCAAAATAATGGCGAATTCCTAGCCACGCTACTGTTTAAGAGGAACAAGAAAAAAAATTCGAATTAAATTCGAATGTAAACATGTCAAGTTTTAAACTGGTGTGGGACATGTCACAATAAGGACACTGCCTTGTAAACAAATGTAAAATTAAGAAAAGGGGGTGGGGGGTGAGTTGTGTATGTTTTATTCTGTTTCACGTGACTTCTGATTGGGTAAGTACTTCCTGCTGTCTAGTTCATGGACTCGTGGTAGCTGCAAATGCTTTGTATGTCTAAGTAGCTTTTTTAAATATATGCTTATATAAAGTGGGACAAAAAGAGAAAGTTGTAATATTGCTGGCAAGCTACTGGTTGTGGTTGGAAAGCGAGCGCATTTTTTCCAATATTTTGTGGTATTCTGGTGTTTATTTAGTCTGCTGTTCTCCCCCCCCCCCCCATGCACACGCCGGCACTTTTGTTTTGTCCCAGCAATGATAGAATCTGATTATTTGTGCAATGCGCTAGTCATTTATGTTGATCTCAGCTAAGTTATAAACTTCCATTCACAAACTCTATGGCTACTGAACTGGTCGCACTATAGCAAAATAAGCCGTTGGTATTAGAATCGTCAGTACAAAATGCAATGTCATGTCGATTTGCTCACTATGACAAATCTTGCTGAAATAAGTGCTAAATTGTTTTTATGTTGGGGCGAGGTGGCCGAGTGATAGGGCGCTCAGCTTTTGAGAGGTCTCGAGTTCGAATCCTGATGAAGACAGGGGTTTCCGAACGTCGGGATTTTTCTGAGTTTCTCTCATCTCTAATGGGTACCTGACACCCCTGAGTCTATTCATATCTAATGGGTACCTGACACCCCTGAGTCTACTCATATCTAATGGGTACCTGACACCCCTGAGTCTACTCATATCTAATGGGAACCTGACACCCCTGAGTCTACTCATATCTAATGGGTACCTGACACCCCTGAGTCTACTCATATCTAATGGGTACCTGACACCCCTGAGTCTACTCATATCTAATGGGTACCTGACACCCCTGAGTCTACTAATGGCATGGGCGTAGCCAGGGGGGGGTTCTTGGGGTTCAAACCCCCCCCGAAATGAAATCCCCCCCCCCCGCAGGGTGGGAAAAGGAAATAAGTGACTGATTTTTGCTTTCATTTTGTTTATTATAGGTGATATTTTAATACTAAATCATCACTTACCACAGCTCAGCCGAGGGGGTTTTGAGTTAAAAACCCTCTACCAAGGGGTTTTGAGATTGAAAAAAACAACCTATCAGGGGGTTTTGAGATACAAATCCCTATACCAGGGGGTTTTGAGTTTAAAACCCCCTACCAGGGGGTTTTGAGTTTTAAACCCCCCACCAGAGGTTTTTGCAGTTAAATCCCCCTCTTCTATAAAACAAAACAAAAAAAATGCAAACAACAATCCCCAAATTCCAACAGCACAGTTAAGGAAGATTTTGATTTTAAAACCCCCTCCAAAATTTACGATAAACCCCCTCTTCAATATAAAACAAGGTTACAAAAGACAGTTTGTGTGGAAACACAAACTCAAAATCGGCCCCCGAAAAGGTCCATCCAGGCAGGCTCAATATTTTCAGAAAGAACATGCAAATGAAATTATATCAAAGACAAATGAGAGATAAGAATGGAGAAAGAAGGTTAAAAGATCTTGTGTAGTGTCCCAACGGTCCCACAGATCAAAGGATAGGTAAAAGTGAATGTAAAGTTAGATGTGAACCTGGCCTAACTAGTTCCCCTTTTAGACCTTGTGGTCTATATGACAGATGATGTAAAGTTCATCTGTTTTTGTGGCCTACGATTAGCGAGGGTGTCATGTAGCCAGCACAACGACCAACCGCCTATACTTTTCCTCAACTATTGTCAGGTACCCATTAGAGCTGAGTGGACTCAGATTCCAAAGTTGAAAATCCCAGTCTTCACCAGGATTTGAACCCGGACCCCCAGTTCGGAAGCCAAGCGCTTTACCGCTCAGCCACCGGTCCTCCCTTGGCCTAACTGATGTCTGTCTTATAATTGATCTCCAAAAAAAAAAAAAATCCTCAATAAAAAAAATGTTCATAAAAATGATGTTTATAAGATTACTATTTATTTTAAATTAGGTCTAACTTAAAATGCATACTAATTAGCTTTTTCTCTTTAAAAAACTGCTTGCGTAAGTGATTTTAAAAATTAGATTTTTCGCTTTCAGAAAAAAAAAAGTAGCCGTTGCATCAGAACTTTGAATGGTCTAAAATATTGTGATGTCGGATTTTCAATATCTTTTCTAGTTTACGAGATCTAAACGGGACGGAAGGACAGACGGTCAGACGGACAGACGGACAGACATTTCGCACAAAACTAATAGCGTCTTTTCCCCTTTCGGGGGCCGCTAAAAAGCAAATTACACATTCAAAATTCTATGAGCGTAGCCAACGGGGCTTTGAGTTTTAACCCCCCCCCCCTTCCATTTGGGGTTTGAAGCTAAAAAGTACCTCTTCAATATAAAAAAAAAAGCAAATTACACACTATAAAATCTATGAGCGTAGCCATAGGGGTTTTGAGTTGATGGCTTTTTCTTTAAAGTTTAAACCCCTCCAGATGGTTTTGAGATTGAAATTCCCCTACAGAGCGTTTAGAGTTGAAAACCTCTCTCTTCAATATTATTTTAAAGCAAACTAGTCACCAAATTCTATGATCGTATCTAAATGGGGTTTTGAATTAAAAAAAAAACAACAAAAAAAAATCCAGAGATTTTTTAGTTTAAACTCCTCAACAGATGATTTGACGAAAAAACTTTCCTTTTCGATATAAAATCTAAAGGGAAATACAGGCATGTAATTCCAAGAGCGCAGTCAAGAAAGTAAACAAATTTCTACTAGTGGCTTGGGCGCCATTAATAGGCCTAAAGTGTGAATAGTCTTCTGCCGAAATTGAAAACATTAAATGTGGCTCAACAAAGATGGCTAAGACAAATTTTAGGAGTCAGTCATAGAGATCGGGTCTAAATCAAAGAAATCATATGCCGAACTGGGAGTCGAATCCTTAGTAAGGTTGTGACAGAGCGTCGCATGAGGTTTTGCGGGACATGTTCTCCGACAAAATGAATTACGCAAAATAAGAGTTGCGAAACAGCTTGCCCGAAAATGCGCCGAAAGGCGCGAGAGGTTCTAAGTCAGTAAGAATAGCACATTAGGGTTTTTGAAATAAAACTTTTTAATAGCAAGATAATGCACTGTAGATACCTCAGAATATGCATTTTGTTGGCTTTCAATACCAGAAATAGTGCTCGGCGGCGGGGCTTCGCCCCGCGCTGGGGGAGCGCTGCGAACCCCCCTAAGACCCCCTTGCTGGCAAGGGCGGGGAGTCTACAATAAATAATAAACGTCTTCCGAAAGGGGCAGAATGTAATAAAGATTAATTATGTACACACACACACATATAATTTTTTCCGCGGGGGGGGGGGGGATCCCCCCCCCCAAAACCCCCCCTGAAAAAAAATCCTGGCTACGCCCATGTCTAATGGGTACCTGACACCCCTGAGTCTACTCATATCTAATGGATACCTGACGCCCCTGAGTCCACTCATTCCTAATGGGTACCTGACACTCCTGAGTACATTCATTCTTATGGTTACCTGTCACCCCTAGTCAACTCATTCCTAATGGGTATATGACACCCCTGAGTCAACTCATTCCTAATGGGTATATGACACCCCTGAGTCCACTCATATCTAATGGGTGCCTACGCCCCTGAGTCCACTCATTCCTAATGGGTATCTGATTTCTGATATCTGAGAAAAGTGGGAGATAATCTCGATATCTGACAGAACCAACTTGCTCATTGTGTCAGTCAAAGGTAACTATATTTCTGATCTACCTGTGGATCAAATGTCACGCTATGTAGATCATACAAGTTCCAGGTGTGTCTCATCAAACTTTGTATTGGTCAGGTTTTCGTGACTTGTTTTTTTGAATGAACATATTTAAAAGTATTCTTAATGTATTTAATGTTTGCTTCGTACATTATTGTTGGTGTCTACTAACATTTGAGACTCGTCGAGCGTTGAAGTGTGACGCATGTATCTTGATGAGGGCTGCTAGTCTAGAGCGGGGGATCTCAACTTGTGGTTCGCGACACACTTGGGGGTCGAATGACAAATGAACAGGAGTCGTCTAAGACCACCGGAAATTTTGATTTTTTGTCCGTTCATTATTGGAATATTTTTTGGGGGTTTCTGTCCATTCTAACGTGCTGTGACAAGCGGATTTGAACGTTACTTGGTATTCCAACTAGTTCCTAGTTCCTATCCCGTCCTGTTTGAGGTTGTGTTGCGACTTCTTCTTCCATTTCCAAGAACAAATCTTTGCAAAACAAGGTTTTCCTAGTTACAAAGTCCAAATTCAGAAGCAGACTTGATCCAGAAGATTTGTTGTGCTACTGATTTCCTGATCTGTTGGAACAGAAAAAAACTCAACCTTCATACTACCATTGGCGTGTTTGTAAATAATGTTAAAACACTATTTCTGTAACAATGTAGATTACTGTATCAAAGACTGTTTTCATTACTTTGCCATATTTGTTACATTGTCACTAAAGTTGGCAACAGAAATGTAAATAAATGCAAGTCTGAATAAAAACCGTTTTAAATTTTATTAAGAGCACAAATTTTATTAATCTGTAAACAAAAATAAATGCAGTTGGGGGTCGCCGCCTAGTGAAAAATTACATAAGGGGTCGAGGAACTAAAAAGGTTGGGAACCACTGCTTTAGAGAACTGATGTCGATTAGGAAACATTGGAGCTCTCTTTGGATCTCGTTCTTTATTTCTCTCTCCCTCGCAACCCCACTTCTCTCCCTCTCTCCCTCCCAACCCCACTTCTCTCTCTCTCTCCCTCCCAACCCCACTTCTCTCCCTCTCTCTCTCTCAACCCCACTTCTCTCCCTCTCTCCCTCCCAACCCCACTTCTCTCTCTCTCTCCCTCCCAACCCCACTTCTCTCCCTCTCTCTCTCTCAACCCCACTTCTCTCTCTCTCTCTCTCTCAACCCCACTTCTCTCTCTCTCTCCCTCCCAACCCCACTTCTCTCCCTCTCTCTCTCTCAACCCCACTTCTCTCTCTCTCTCTCTCAACCCCACTTCTCTCTCTCTCTCTCTCTCAACCCCACTTCTCTCTCTCTCTCTCTCAACCCCACTTCTCTCTCTCTCTCTCTCTCTCAACCCCACTTCTCTCTCTCTCTCCCTCCCAACCCCACTTCTCTCCCTCTCTCTCTCTCAACCCCACTTCTCTCTCTCTCTCCCTCCCAACCCCACTTCTCTCCCTCTCTCTCTCTCAACCCCACTTCTCTCCCTCTCTCTCTCTCAACCCCACTTCTCTCTCTCTCTCTCTCTCAACCCCACTTCTCTCTCTCTCTCTCTCAACCCCACTTCTCTCTCTCTCTCTCTCTCTCAACCCCACTTCTCTCTCTCTCTCCCTCCCAACCCCACTTCTCTCCCTCTCTCTCTCTCAACCCCACTTCTCTCTCTCTCTCCCTCCCAACCCCACTTCTCTCTCTCTCTCTCTCTCAACCCCACTTCTCTCTCTCTCTCCCTCCCAACCCCACTTCTCTCCCTCTCTCCCTCCCAACCCCACTTCTCTCCCTCTCTCTCTCTCAACCCCACTTCTCTCTCTCTCTCTCTCAACCCCACTTCTCTCTCTCTCTCTCTCAACCCCACTTCTCTAGCTCTCTCCCTCCCAACCCCACTTCTCTCCCTCTCTCTCTCTCAACCCCACTTCTCTCTCTCTCTCTCTCTCTCTGTCTTTTTCTGTCTGTATATATTTATATTCACATGTTTATTATCTTTAAGAATGTTTATTCTGAATTTTCTACGTTGGTAAGTCTTCGGTTGATTTATCCTTTATATTCTCAAATAAACCCATTCGAATGCCATTAATCAATTAAGAGCCGAGGCCTGTGTCGACTTTCTTTGACTTTAGGTATAAGTGAAATTTTTTTTTTTAAGTTTTTTTTTTTTTCACTTTCCAAAAGATACATTGCAAAAAAAAAACAAAAAAAAAACGAATTTTATGGTATCACAACAACAAATTTAAAAACTTTGTTCAGATATTGTTCATAGTTCTTGCGTTCATTTGCTTGTCCTTTTTTTTCCTGCCCTAGACACTTTATGTCGCTTTCAACCCACATGGGCTTACATATTTTTTTTTTATCTCTCTCTACACAGTTTATACTGGTTAACCAACTCTAGAACATACGCAAGCTCTATGTAGTGCGACGCAACTATTACATTCTTTTTCAACTCGGCTAATTCAGACTATACCTTCTTTTTTCTTTTTTTAAGGAAACCTCAGAATCTGCGCTATTCAATTTTAGCTTTGTCATCATAGGAATCCTTGGGCCTTAGGCCTCTTTTCTTTGCCTCTTTTTTGAAGCTTTATATGCCTCTTTTTTGGGGGGGCCCTCCAGCCTCTGTTGTGGGCTTTTTATTTTTTTATTTTATTTTGTTTTTTTAATTTAATTTTTATTTGTAAGTTCTCACATTTCAAAAATATTAAATCTTAAAGAATTAAAGAGAAAATTGAAACATGATTAACCTATACTTAATTACTTTACAAAATTGTAATAATAGTGATGAAAATATTATTTAATAGCAAAGACATACTGCAAAACTATTGAAACCATCAGAGACAGAATAATGATACAAGGATTAGCATATCAACAACTAAAGGATAACCAACCAAAATTAAAAGCAAATACACACCAACACGTACACACTAACACATGCATGGCCGCACCCACATGCCAATACCAAGTAAATACACAAATATACTTACACAATGATTAATAGATGCATAACCATACATACATAATCTTCTTACATATATAAACACAAGCAAACAAACATTTCTTTTCATCTATCATAAAACAAATAAAACAATACTTTTTTCCCTTTTTTTTTTAAATAGGAAACCTCAGAATTGGCGCTATTCAATTTTAGCTTTGTCTTCATAGGAATCCTTGGGCCTTAGGCCTCTTTTTTTGGTCCTCCTGTCTCTTTTGTGGGCTTTTCTTTTTAATTCACTTTCAAAATATTAGATTGCAAAAAATAATAACAAATGTAAAGACTTTGTTCAGGAGCTGCGCTCATTTGCTTGACCTAATTTTCCTCTTTAGACACATGATCTTCTGAGTCCTGAAGTGCAATATAACAACTTACATATTAGTGTAACCTTCTAGATCAGTGTAGATCAACACAAAATATGAAACGGAGGTTTATTTAAATTTACTTTTATTGTTTTAAAAATGGTAATATCAATGTCCCTTTACAAAATTTCAGCAGATAAAAATCTCGTACATCTAAACTAATTCTTAACTTACATTAAAAAGCGATATGTCTCGCATTAATTGCACGCATTTAAATCATTGTAAATACAGCTTCATTATTCAAAAGTCCTTTTTGTTCATCATTGACTAGAAAGCTAAGGATTTTATGTGCGTAATTATATTTGAAAATGAAGGAAGCCCACAAAAATGTGATTTTAACATCGACAATATGATGTAATCAACTTTTTGCACTCATCAACATTTCTCCACTATTTCGTGTAGACTCGCAAAGGAAATCCATGTAAATACAGACATCGATCTGTAGTTTTTGAAATTGTCTTTTGTGTGAGTTAGTTCGCCCAACCGCGGGAATCGCCTCTGCATTGACTCCAATGCTTATCGTCCTTCTTACTCTTTCCCGTGCCTGCTCCTCTTACCCCTCTCTCTCTAGCTGAGGAGGATGGAGGAGGCTGGTGAATCGTCCGATCAATGGCGCCCGTCATTCAGTGTGAAAACAAGAGGGGGGATGGGGGAGCAAGTGTGTAAAACGGAGGGTAGGGGTGGGGTCAGCGATGATGTGGAGAAAGGGAGAAGGCAGTAGAGTAATGTCCGAAACATTTTCTTTTTTAATGTGGAAGTTTTATTTCTGCCTCGTGGAAAAGTCACGCCAAATAAGAGTGAATCTAATAAAGAAGGGCTAATGCCATGAGCTCAAAGGTTCTCAGATATGTATAGAATGGCCACGTTACAGACGCAGCCCATTGATAAGATAAGATAAATCTCAACCAACCTTTTTTTTTGTATCTTAAGTCATCGTTAAAGCCGCCCCCTTTTTCAGACCATGTCGTCTGTAGGGCGGAGGATGTAAAGGTCATCTGTTTCTGTGGCAAACTACTCACGAGGGTGTCGTGTGGCCAGGAGAACGGCCAACCGCCTTTACTTTTCCCCAGCTAATGTCATGTCACCATTAAAGCTGGGTGGACTCAGGGGCGCCCTAAAGATCCCGAAATTAAAATCACAGTCTTGGTCAGGATTCAAACATTAATTAGTGTTCAAATCTTTTCCAGGCCCATTTTAGTAGCTTGATCTATTCAAGACAATTTGCATCCACAAATAAAATGTAAGAACCATTGATCTTTTTTTTTTTTGGTGGGGGGGGGGGGCGGGGGGAAGGTCAGTCTGACCTACCTTCCGCTCCGCAATGTCTGTGGTCTCTCTTTTATTATATAGGCCTACTACAGTGACTTAGGTCTTTATAGATTATTTAGTTAACCTTTCAGGGGGGGGGGAAGTATTATAATGAAAAAAATTTACAGTTGTTTTGAAGGCTGTTATTTATAAAGTTCATAAATATTTATTGTCTCGTGGCACTGAGCTTCTCTCTCATTAATTTTGACAAGTCTTGTCATTGAGCGAGACCAAGTGTCATAGAAGGCCTGAACACTGACCTGCAACGTCGCAGCCTGTGGGCAGTGGGAGACCAGTAGGTCGTTGCCACGTCACAGGTCTGTACGAGCTATTGGTCTCCACTGCCCACGGGTTTCGACGTTGTAGGTCAGTTTTGAGGCTTCTATTAATTAAGAATAGTCTCGCTAGTATAAGTGCCAAGGTTAAAGAGGGGTGCGGTATATTACGTGGCTACTCAGTCCTACCTGTGACCTACATATTTTGCCAAACACAACGAGGACAGTAGTCAGTCCGATGTGGGTATATCACTTGGCTACTCAGTCCTACATGTGACCTACATATTTTGCCAAAGACAACGAGGACAGTAGTCAGTCCGATGTGGGTATATCACTTGGCTACTCAGTCCTACATGTGACCTACATATTTTGCCAAAGACAACGAGGACCGTAGTCAGTCCGGTGGTCGATTAAACTTTTCTTCTCACCATCTACACCTTATCTCATGTAATGTCTTTCTATTTGCTCTCAGACGTGTAGCTCACTGCCTTTGGAAATAGTTCTGAGGTTAATTTAAGTGTGTGTCTGTTGTTTTTTTCATATATTCAAAAAAAAATAGAATTCTGAGTTTTTAAAAAAAGGCAACAGTTTTTCGTTACTATGACTAGTCGTTGTGCTGGCCACATGATATTCTCGTTTGTCAAAGAAACAGGTGAGTCTTAAAGCATGTGTACCAGTGAGCGCCATTTATCCAAGGTAAACTTTTTGTTTCCTAAATCTCAAGTAACGAATGAAAATGTTTCCCTTTTAATAGCGCTAAGGACTTTTTTTTTTAAAGCTAATGGTAATTTTATGCTCGCTGAGTCTGTTGTTAGGAGCTATACTTAAACTCTTGAGTGTCGTCTGCTTATTCCCGCCATAAAGTTTGTTCATGGCAACCGTCATTACGTTGTTGATATATTTTTGTTTCGTAGCTCACCAAGAGGAAGACTTGGTATTGAAAGAACTGTTATAGTAGTATAGCCAAATAACATGATACATTTTTAGTCATGACCTTGTACCTTAAGCAGAGCAGGTGGAATGTAGCTGTATACCAGAGTGTATCGTGTGTTCACGGAAAATGAACAATTGTTCAAAGCCCTCTGTTAACTGCCCTGAATACAAACACACACAAATCTATACATATGTACGCTAAGTTATAAAGTATCATTCATTCATCTACCAAAAGATCTTTGGAACTGCCGTACGGATTTGCATGTATCCAGGTGATCGGTAAGGCAATATTTCTTTGATAGATTCGCAATCTGAGCGTGGACACTCTTGAACAATGGTAAGATTTCTATTAAACCTTTGTATTTAATTTTCGGTATTTCCCCAATATGGCCACACTCTTTCTATAATGCTTAAATATAAATATTTAGTGGCACAAAGTAGTCATTCGTTTTTATATAGTGTGAAGAAAACAAGTCCTTTTAAGTATGAACTGCCTTTTATTGTGAAGCATTCAAACATAACCTATTTACAAGGCGAACATTATCTACAGATAACCAACTCCACTAGATGACTTCCTTCTGCATATTTTCAACACACTCGTCACTTCCCGCAAGTCCCTTAACACTCCGATACCCAACACTTGACCGTGTGTCACGGTTGACCGCACACAGTAACCGTGTCACAACATATAGCATATTTTCTTTTTTTTTTTCCTTAATAGAAAATAGCTGCGCGAATGCTTGTGGTTGGGTAAACAGATACTAACATTAACATGCTAAAAGTATGTGTGAGTGAGCGGCGGGGTTGTTGTTGCCGGCCGTTGACCTGTAGCACCAAACTGCTGGTAGACAACTATACCGCTGAAGGCGTAGGCGAATACTATCTAATCTAAAAAAAAAAACAACTTCATATAATGTATAATATAGACAAAAATGATTTTAAAAAACAACTTCATATAATGTATAATATAGACAAAAATGATTTAAGATCAAATGAAATAAATGTAGACTTTAGTAATAATATTTTTCACAAAATCTAACTCACTACAATATACACAAAAGTTCAGTCTTATTCTGGAGTCGTCTCCCCTAACTAGCACCCAACTACGACAATGCCACCTATGTTGCATCATTCACAACCATTCGCTAGCCTATTTCCTCCGTCACCATAGAAACGCACAAACAATAAACCGGGCCGTTCTACTTCAACGCAAGAAATTAATAATCTTGATATATGTATACGTGGATAAACAAAAAAATGCAGTAAAACTATTTGATTGCATACCAGATCATGCTATGTAAACAAAGAGGCTATTTCTCTAAGACTATTTGATTGCATACCAGATCATGTTATGTAAACAAAGAGGCTATTTCTCTAAGACTATTTGATTGCATACCAGATCATGCTATGTAAACAAAGAGGCTATTTCTCTAAGACTATTTGATTGCATACCAGATCATGCTATGTAAACAAAGAGGCTATTTCTCTAAGACTATTTGATTGCATACCAGATCATGCTATGTAAACAAAGAGGCTATTTCTCTAAGACTATTTGATTGCATACCAGATCATGTTATGTAAACAAAGAGGCTATTTCTCTAAGACTATTTGATTGCATACCAGATCATGCTATGTAAACAAAGAGGCTATTTCTCTAAGACTATTTGATTGCATACCAGATCATGCTATGTAAACAAAGAGGCTATTTCTCTAAGACTATTTGATTGCATACCAGATCATGCTATGTAAACAAAGAGGCTATTTCTCTAAGACTATTTGATTGCATACCAGATCATGTTATGTAAACAAAGAGGCTATTTCTCTAAAACTATTTGATTGCATACCAGATCATGCTATGTAAACAAAGAGGCTATTTCTCTAAGACTATTTGATTGCATACCAGATCATGCTATGTAAACAAAGAGGCTATTTCTCTAAGACTATTTGATTGCATACCAGATCATGCTATGTAAACAAAGAGGCTATTTCTCTAAAACTATTTGATTGCATACCAGATCATGTTATGTAAACAAAGAGGCTATTTCTCTAAAACTATTTGATTGCATACCAGATCATGTTATGTAAACAAAGAGGCTATTTCTCTAAAACTATTTGATTGCATACCAGATCATGCTATGTAAACAAAGAGGCTATTTCTCTAAGACTATTTGATTGCATACCAGATCATGCTATGTAAACAAAGAGGCTATTTCTCTAAGACTATTTGATTGCATACCAGATCATGCTATGTAAACAAAGAGGCTATTTCTCTAAAACTATTTGATTGCATACTAGATCATGTTATGTAAACAAAGAGGCTATTTCTCTAAAACTATTTGATTGCATACCAGATCATGTTATGCAAACAAAGAGGCTATTTCTCTAAAACTATTAGATTGCATACCAGATCATGTTATGCAAACAAAGAGGCTATTTCTCTTACACTATTAGGTTGCATACCAGATCATGCTATGTAAACTGGTTTTCCTGGCTTTCTCATTGTTACTATACCAAACTGTTCATTATGATAAACTTTTGTATGAAAATCTGTAAGACACACAGACACACGGAAGCATAGACACACGGAAGCATAGACGCACTCGAGTGGAAGAAATTCCCTCCATTTTGAATTTTCATTCCTTAAGACAATAATCCTCGTTCGACCATCGCCATGTTCACAGGGTCGATAACCGTGGTTTGATATTTACGAAGTGAAACAAGATGCCAGGGGGAGAGAATTACGGGGATTTATTTATCTTTAACACTGTTTGCCTGGGAGACAGCGGTATGTATGTTTAATGGTAACATAACTAATGGGGAAGATATGGCGCCAGTGATTCTCAAAAAGAGATGGATTCGCCCCACAGAGTTGATAGAGTACAGATATTCACATCTTATATCTTATCTTATCTTATATAATACAGACGTTACTTCAAAAAAGAAGATGATTACGTCCTACGCGTCATGCATTTAGTCATGCATGTAAACCAATGTCTTAGATTCTGCCAAGTCACTGGTTTTCCTGGCTAGCTCAGGCAACCCATTCCATGCTCTAATAGCACTAGGGAAGAAGGACTTTGACTAGCCACTAGAGTAAAACTTTAGTGCCATAATTAAATTTAGAAAGCCTTCAGGATAAAATACTTTCAAGTACATTGCGAAAACAGATGCATATATGAAATCTACAAAAACAAAATCTTAATAAAAAATACTCAGAGAAAGACACAAAGATAAAGACACATTTATTGTTCCATGTGCTAGGACAAATTTGTACAAATGCTCCTTACCTAGTGCTATAAGAGCATGGAATGGGTCGCCTGAGCCAGCCAGGAAACCAGTGATTAGGCAGAATTTAATTCATTGGTTAACATACATGACTAGGTGCATTTTATAAGATTACAGATAGTCTAGTTGGCCCATGAATCTGTAAGACTGTAAGGCAGGGCCGGACTTAAGCAGATTTGACCGATTGTTCCAAATTGGCTCCACGCCTGCTAATATTGTAGCAATTGAAAAAACTTAATAAATTTTTTCTGTTCATGTAATGATTTCTACGTATTTGAATAGTTCGGTTAATTGCACAATAAGGGTGCGCATGGCAGGTGTGCAGTTAAGTGGGTTACACTTGGAAACTATTATTGCGTAAGTCTTGTCTTGTCTACTAGTTTTATTGACCGTCAAATTGATGGATGGGGAAAAATGTGTTGGTATCTCGGCTCAGTAGACTATATCTTAAGACTAGCGACTTCGTGTATGTGTATGCATATCTGTGTGTATGTAGTTAGGAGGCGTTTTGGGGGAGGGGGGGGTTCTTACATGGTTAGGTTGGAATACTGATTTGAATAAAGGGACAAGAATAGTAAAGTTAGAATAGACGATGGTAGAATGTGAGAGAGAGAGAGAGAGAGAGAGAGAGGGAGAGAGAAATTCGGAAGAGGCAGATGCGTTAGAATAGAAAGAATAACGAAAGTGAGGGAGTGAACAAATGGAGAAGTGTATAATGACAGGATGACAGACAGAAAGAGAGAGAGAGAGAGAGTGTATGTGTAACAAAAAAAAAGGTATAATGGGGAAAGTGAAATATAGGAAATAACAAACACAGAAGGAGACAAATGGAGATTAGAAGAAGAAAGAAGAGAAATGCAGGAAAAAGTAATCGAGAAAAATAGAAATGGTAGAACATGGTTGCAGACATATAACCTCTCTCATGTTATTTTTGCTGAACAGCCTGGGCGATTAAAGGCGTTGACGATACTCCATTCTTCTCATTGCAACTGCAGTTCATTATATCGCGGCATCCGCTGAAAGAAATCATAACTTGCTGGATTAGTCATGGGATGAAGGGAGACGACGAACGTAATGAGACAGACTCCCTAATGGAGAAAACAGGGAGACAATGCTATTTGTCAAGCCTTGGACCAAGACTCTTTGGGCCTGCAATTAAATACCACACTGTTCCATGATCCAGGTTTCTACATCGTTAACTCCTGTATGTATTGTTACAAATGAACAGTGATAGGTAGAGGTCAACGTATGACCCGGCGAGATAACACAGCAGCGGGTGTTCTCTGGAATGTACATGTATAAACAAAGACAGGATGTGACGTGTCCTTACGTGTTATTCCAGAAGGTAGTAGCAATGTCCAGTGACAGATAGAGGTCGCAACTTGTGACCCCGGCAAGATGACACTGCAGCCGATGTTTTCTGGAATCTACATGTATAAACAAAGACAGGATGTGACGTGTCCTCACGTGTTATTCCAGAGGACGGTACGTGACGTTTTGGCGCCGCCGTTTTGGCGACGCCGTTTTGGCCCCGCCGTTTTGGCGACGGGACGTTTTGGCGCGAGCCGTTTTGGCGACGGGACGTTTTGGCGCCAGATATCATTTGACGATAATTTAATAAGCACGTAGCTTTTATAGCAATGTTTATTTCACTCTACCATAATATTGTATGTATAGTATGAATTCTAACACCGTTCAGCGAATTGTTTTTTTTTTAATTATAAAGGTTTTGCTTATTTCATGAATATAGGCCTATAATAAGTAAGATTCCTGAATGGTAATGACATGCTATATGTGAGTTCTGCTAATCGCACTGGATGACATTTTTGGATTTCTTTCCAAAAGATTTTTTTAAATTTAGTGTAATATACGAACTAGCTAAGTGTCACACTTTAAAATAACAAAAAAACATGTTAACACCTAAAGGTCTATTACGCTGAATGACGACAATAACTCCACACATAGTAAAGATCAAGACACGGAATGTGGTCAGTACAAACTCTAACGTGAAAAAATATATTTTGAGAAATTGGGTAGGGGTGGTTTGGGTGACACATCTCGCATTGACACAGGTAGAGTTAAACAAATAAAGACAAGACCAGCACCGAGCACTGGTCGTTGGCGTCATGCGTCTGGCGATTATCTCCTTGGGAATGGTCATTACATGCGACACCTATCCCGCCCCCTCTCTTCTGCTCACCTTTCACTCCTTGTATATACTCTTTCCTCCACCCCTCCCCTTTCTCACTCGATTTTTGTTTTTAATTTTAAAGTAATATCTTAAAAAACGTTTTTGAAAATAAAAGTGTGCCTCTTAATACATATACATACACAAGCCAAAATGTTTATTAAAGAAAATGATGTGAAAAGCAAACACATTTAGTACCTGAAAAATATGTCTTAACACAAACACTCATGCAAAACATAGACATGAATAATTCTTTTAAAAGAAATAATACAATAAATGTACATAATGTATTTCGCGCCAAAACGTCCCGTCGCCAAAACGGCTCGCGCCAAAACGACCTTCGCGCCAAAACGGCGGGGCCAAAACGGCGTCGCCAAAACGGCGGCGCCAAAACGTCCTGCTTCGCCAGAGGATACTAGCCGTGTTTGTGCAACTTTGGACAAGCGATTAGGGACTCTATATAAGCCAGAGAGTTAATGTGAAGTCAGTCGTATGGAGTCGTGAGTGAGTCGTCGGTACTGTTGTCTACTGTGCGAGACAGTAGAAGAGAGATGTGTACGACTCGATGCAAGTTAACTAGGGTAGAGTTAACTGGAGTGGACTACTGTCGTTAAGGTCTATACAGCGAACTACAGTGGACTTGAGTCGTGACAGTCGATACAGACAATGTAAGACGTGTGCGGCTCTGATTCGGTAGACGAGTACGACTTGGTTCAGCTTTGGGAGACCTGGAGCGACACTGGGAAGTGTGTCGTTGGTCTGTTCTGTGGAATACGGCTCGATGCAAGTTGAGAAGAGATGAATTGCAACGAAGTGAAGAGATGAATTGCAACGAAGTATAGCTAACTGTAAACTGACAGATATTGTACAGTCTTCTACGCTACATGTTACAATAACGAATTGTTAGAGTTAATAGTCATTAAAGTTATATGAAACTGAAAGTTTAGTCGTCAAGTTCTTTACAGTGTTTTTATTTGTGTGCCAACTAATACATCTAGCCAGAAGATTCAGAAATACGTGACAGTATCTTCGATCAATAAATAGATGGTTAGATAAGTCTATTTTTATCGATTCTAAGAACGCTTCCATAAAAATAGATACAAGATTAAAAAAAAATAAACTTCAATTCGCAAAGGTTAACAAAACAAAGGAAAGATTACAAAGACATTTAATCGTATTAATTTACTAAGAACCCGGATATTGTTTAAATCAAATGATTGTCTCTTTGTCAGACAGGCGAAGTGAAATTAGATATTAGTAGATCTGTGTATTTCCGCAGTGCAAATATTAGCTCATGTGTTTACGGCCTCCACAGGTCAGCCTTTGTTTCTGAATGGCAACATTCGAAAACTAATGGAAAAACAATTCTGGGTTATTTTAGTCTTAGAGTTGTGTTTTTTTTTCTCCCTTTCCGTGTTTGTATATACATCCGGTCTGCCAGGAAAGAAAAAAAAATGTCAGACTAAAAATATTTTCAGAGTAAATAGACAAATGACAAGCTTGCCGTTGAGGATAAAATGAAATGGAAAAGAAAAAAGGTGAACAGAAAATTTTCTCTTCAGAAGAGAGACGTGAGAGTTGTGTTTTCTTAATAACGTCGACAATGTGTTGATTGTTGTAAGTTGTAAGTACTGCATAGTGACACAGTCAGCACACATTAAGCCCTTAAAGTAGCTCATCAAACGTGATACGTTTTTAAACAGTCGTAGTGAAAGACTCAAAGACTTGTTTCTCAGTCCTAGTTAGATTTATATGAACTTTCAAGGTCTTGAAACTGTCAGGCACTGGCGCATCCAGGGGAACTGTGGGGGCGATCGCCCCCCCCCCATTCGGCCCACCCACCCCTCTGTAGGGGGGGATGACGAATTTTAGTAAAGAAATCACACAATTAGTATACGAATTTATTAGTTATGTTAATAATATATACTAATTATTTATATTTCAACCTATTTTTAAATTATTTCGCCCCCCCTCTCTAGTATGTTGACCGTTTTGGTGGGATGGGGAGGTGGCAATGGCATATATATATATATATATATATATATATATATATATATATATATATATATGCTGTACGAGCGTTTATGCTTAGTGTTAACTGGGCGTTAGGGTTAGGGTTTGGAAAAAAAATCACCACCCCCCCTTCCAAAGTTCTGGATCCGCTAGTGCTATTATGTAGTTTTGAGCCTTCGGCTCTTGGAACTCTAGGCCAGCAAAAGCGAACAAGAGATCCCTCTCACCGGCCTGAATGAGAACAGAGTACACTATTCTGTCTCGCGAGGGGTCAGACTCGCGGCCAGAGGCCGCAGAGACAGGGACACTCGCCATTTTCATTTTCTATACCATTCTAACCGTGCAGGACACGCCATTTATGTAACCCTTGAGGAACAGCGCCAGGATTGTTGGCAAGGTTGTGGGAGCTTTTTTAAAACTCCGCACAATGCAATGAGGATGCTCTCGCACCCCTTTAGGCACCGCCCACGGGAGTCTTGTTTTGCAACCCATTGGCCTAATCGTTTCCTCCTACGATCGTTTTCAGTTCTGAAAATGGGAAAGTCTATGTAAATACGAGTATCTCCAATATTATATAAACTTACATAAAACTTCTATAAAACTTCTATAAAACCTCTATAAATAAAATCATTTACATTAATTAGAAAGTGCAGATATCGTCAGAGGAAAAGCAACAACAACATAATAACCACTAATAGTTATTCTATATTAGGTATTACGTATTGCTATAAATAGCATGTCATTATTGACGAAGCTGTCAGCTTTTAATGTTAACAGCTTAATATAAACATACTTTAGTAATGTTCACATTTTTTTAATACTAATCTTATATCAACTCACCCTGACTGTGTTGTAAAAGCTTGTACACGTTATTTCTCCCACGTCCAATCTGGGATTAAGATGAAATTTTGCACAATGGACCTCATTTACCAATCGTAAACAAACAACATTTTGCCACTTGGTTCTCTATCTCTTCTATACAAAATACGCAATCCATCTTATCTTATCTTATATAAAACAGACGTTACTTCAAAAAAGAAGATGATTACGTCCTTTCGCGTCATGCATTTAGTCATGCATATTAACCAATGACTTAAATTCTGCCAAGTCACTGGTTTTCCTGGCTAGCTCAGGCAATCCATTCCATGCTCTAATAGCACAAGGGAAGAAGGAGTATTTGTACAAATTTGTCCTAGCATATGGGACGAGGAATGTGCCTTTATCTTTGTGTCTTTCAGAGTATTTTATTAAGTTTAGTTTTTGTATTTGAAGATTATGGTTCAGTGTTTTATGTATAGTTGCTACTTTACTTTTGAGTCTTCTGTCCTAAAGGCTTTCTAAATTTAGTGATAAAGGCTGTCAACATTCACCAAGATACCCTCTTCTTCCTTTCCCCTTCCCAACTGGTCCAGACAGTTGTGATAGGATCATAGCGCAATGATATAACTAAGGGCTGAAAAAAAAAAATTGGTAAAAATATATCCCAATCGCACAACGTGGTTATGTCAAGGCCCATAATGAATATAATGACAAGACTGATTCAAACTGGTTGAAACATCTACGCCTCATTATTTTTAAAGTATTTTTTTTTGCAAACTTAAATCACTGGTCATTTGATTGCATGGGTCAGTTAAGGAAAGACAAGTTCCAATGGGATCCTAGCGTTACATCGCCTTTACAAAAACTTCAAGATAGAAAGTACAGCTGAACTTTAAAGAATCATTTTGAGTGTATGTTTATACGTGTGTGCGTGTGTGTGTGTGTGTGTCTATTCAGACTTGTATATGGCTGTTTGTTGAGATATTGAGTCTAACTGTAAATGTATACAGAAAAAAGCTTATCCTAGTAAAAAATGATACGAAAATCTTAAATGTCCACATCTATCCAACTGTTACTGATACGAAGATAGATCACGTGACTTCGTGCGTTTAAGCCGAAGTGAATTTCTGAGTTCTTATCTGTTCAAGAATGTATTTATAAACCTTTTTTTTTTTTTTCTATTAATTTTATTTTGAATTCGGTGGTTCTCAAAATGTGTAAAATAGTTTCATTCCTCTGTATGTATTGGAGGGTGACGTTCTCAATGGACCTCATTCACCAACCGTAAACAAACAACATTTAGTCACGTGGTGCTTTATCTCTTCTATATAATTTACGATCTAATGTTTAATTCATGATGGTTGTCACGTGACAGTTTTTTTCCATTGTTTTATCAATATGATCACGTGACTAAATGTTGTTTGTTTACGATTGGTGAATGAGGTCCATTATTTGGTATTCTTAGTGAAGCAGATACACGGAGTCTACTTGAGGTTTTGTTTACACAAGACATGAGACAGGATCCTAACTTTAGCATTCAAAATAGTTTGTTTTTACAAAGCTTAAATCAACTCACTGTCTAGTAAAAAGTTTGTACACGTTATTTCTCCCACACCCAATCTCGGATCAAGCTGAAATTTTCGCACAATTATGTCTTTTACATGACAACACAAGAATCAATGTTAAAAAATTTACCAATTAGTTATTTAACTATTGGTAAATTACTAATTTGTTTGGTATCTCGAACAAGGGAAAGAAATGTTACTTGACTGGTGGTATACGTTCAATTAGTCCCCTTTAGTGTTTTTAGTGTGAAAAGTTTATCAATAACTATAAAACTATTTTCATAAGCGGCTCTCTAGCACAGTGATTTCCTATTTGCATGAGGAGGCCTTAGTCCTCGAGTTTAAATTCAGATAGCTCACATTTTGTATATAAAAACATTTAAAAAGCGATCACCGAGACACCCCCTTCTTTATAACCCCTCCTTTTCCAACTGGCCTAGACAAGCGATAGGATTAAAGTGTATTGAAAAAGCTAAAAGATGAAATTGCTCTAAGCAAAAACAATTAGGAAACATATTTCTAATGGCACATATTTATTATTGTTGATCTAGATCTATTAAAAATTTAATTACATGACTGACCCAAACTAATTGATACAGCTACACTTAACATAAGCTTTGTTGGTTTTTTTAAGGGTTACCCTACAAAATAGCGCTAGACAAAATAACGCGGACTTGTATGATATATATCTAAGTACCGGATCCTAGTATGTAAAGGTCCTGGGCTGCATTTTTTTTTTGAGGTCTCTGTCTTCTTCAATATTGATAGATCTAAAAGTATGCCAAATTTACATAGAAAGAGAGTACTTTAAAATTTTATCCCATTCTAATTTTTCACCAAAGTTTAAAATGCATAACTTGCTAAAAATATGATTTGAAATGTGGTGACCTCGTTCAAGAGTCAGGTATGATCATTTAGAAATCCAACACTTCAAGATACTAAGACAAAATTAAACAACATCAAACAAGCAATTACTATGTATATAGTTGAATGAATATCCCAAACGGGCCAGAGGATTTCACCCGGAAGCATTTGCAAGTATAACTAAAACAATTAAAATTAAAACCAAGGACCGCAGTCAAAGACAAGTGCATATAACTCTTATATCAACACAATACTAATGAGCAACTAACAGCAGGCGAACAAGGGCATCAACTGTAACTTCTCCAGACGTTGACACAGCGCAGGGAGGATAATCACTTGATCACAAGAAACCAAAGACTAAAGTTATTTGTTTGTAGAATGTTGATTGCTTGCAGGTATGTTGTCGAGGTGGTAAAAAACTTTAACTCAACTGTTACCTGCATGTAACGAGCTCAATATTTTTTTTTTTACGAACTTATTAGAGAATTGTGATCTTTTAGTTCAGATTACCTCCCTTGAGAAAGAGTTTCTAATAAAGGGAAATTTGTGGCATTTTCACTTAATATTCGCATATGTTGCATATATTTTTTATAGTTGTTATTAATGTATTTAAGAGATGTTTTTACAAAGCTTATGTCAACTCTGTCTGTCTGTCTGTATGTCTGTCTGTCTGTTTGACTGATACAAATTTGAACATGTTATTTCTCACACTTTCAAATTATTCATAGTTCAAATTATTCATTGTTCGAATTATTTATATGAAAGTATGAATCAATAACCAAAAAAAAATTCAATAAGTTAATTAAATAATGTAAATTATTTAAGTTTCTGGCATATATGCATGTGGACTTCTTCCATTAGATAAGCTTTGTTGTTGTTGTTTTTGTTGTTTTTTTTTGTGTATTTTTTAATAGTTTGCTTGTTTTTAAACCTCGTCTCACCGATGTGTGGTAGTGTACACGTCATAGAGGTTCTTAGATCTTGTGACACTGACACCCGAGTGTGATGAGGGTCCGTTTGAATGGAAACCAGAAACACAGTTTCTTCATTCGAACATTGCATAATTTCATTGCACAAACATGATTTGTAGAACAAACAGGCTAAGGAAATTTTTTAATATGCACACATTATATTAATAGGTCAACACTGCGATAAGTGAAATAAAATCCACATGAATAACTGACTGCCTGAATCTCCATGGCAACCCTTATCTAGAGTCCAGATGTAAGTTTAAATCTAGAGAATTTGTGAACGATGATGAGTTGGGAAAAATTTTGACTCTTGTCTTAAAAGCCCGAGATAATTTTCAGATTTCTTTCTAAAGACTGTTAACTAGCGAGGATTTCTCTCAGGGAAAAAGCGTGGACCTCTTCCTCCCTGTCTGAAGGTTCCTCAATGCATGAGCTAGGAAGCCAGAAAAATGTCAAACCAGTCGGTTGCCAGATTGGCTTCGTGGATGATCATTTCACCAAACCACTTCCGTTGTTGTTAGAAACAAGCGACGCGCGTCATTAGTCCACTTACGTGACTTCATATTGAATATTGAGCCACACGTTTAGAGACTAGACATATATATAGGTTGGACATTTAGAATTTAAACAGATTTCTTCGATAGGAAGGCAACATTAAAGAATGCACAGGCATGTCATTGAATGAAATTCTATCCGAGGCAAAAGACCGAGGAATGGAGAAAGACGGTCGAAAGATCTTGTGTGATGCCCCAATGGTTCAACAGACTAAGGGATAGGTGAAGGTGAAACAGATTTCTGATTTCATATTGGAATTCGGACAAAGCGCCTGCTGAAAATCTGTTTAAGTGTTTTGTTTTAGAAATATTTTTATTATGCCCTCGGACGGCAAAACGTGTCGATAGGCAAGGTTCCAACTCGAGTCTATCGTGACAGTCCAAAGTGGACACCTCACTGTCATCCTGTATTGCACAAATTAACTCTTTCTCTCCGTATTATTTTCCGTGTTCCGACGAAATTCTTCATTTTTTACTTCAATAACGTTTTCGTTGGTTATCAAAAAATGTTTTATTTGGTACAGAATTAAAAGGGGGAACGCAGACTCTTTTTATGTAACACAAAGTAAAGTTTAAAAAATCAAACGTTAATTTAATTTAATGAGGTCAAATCAACGATGGTATGATGGTAACTTCATATAGGAAAGAAAGAGTTAATTCATTAATAAAAAAAAAAGAAACTAGAAATCTTACGCTATGTAAAACGTGAAGTGTCTGTAATAACCCATAAACAAGCTCAGCGTCTCACTGAAGATGCTAATCAGGAGAAGTTAACTTGTGCATCAGCATGTCAGGAGTGGAAATGAGTTAATTCAAGAACGAACTTTAGATAATTAGCATTGTGTTGGGTCTGACATATGGACGTCACATGTGACTACCTTATCATCGGACTACGTTCTTTGCAAGTTTAAAAAAATCTTATTTTTTATGACATTATGATAATAATGTAACTGCGATAATTTGTGTGCATTTCTGTCTAAATCAGAGCTCAGTTATATACTAAGGTCATGGAGCGAATGTAGGCTTCTGTATATATTTATCCTATATTAAGGGATAAGAAAACGGTTTTTATTACTTTTTTCCTGCCTGTTTTTAATATATATTATACAATCGATCGTGGTATGTACATAATAACATGATCGATGTCGTTCAGTTTAGTTCCTTATGCTATTGCATTATTGGGGCACCACACATGATCTGTCGGCCGTATTTCTCCATTCCTCGATGTCTTTTACCAGGATTAGAGTCTCTTTAATTGATAAGGCCTTTAATTTCTTCAAGTAATGGTTTTTTGTTAGCCCCGAGGCTCTAGAGTAATGACCACACATGAGTTCTTTGACAATGGTCAGGTCATCGCCATTTCGAGCATGTTTTGGATTTCTTCGTTTGTGATGCCAAACAGTTTTGTGTTCAATGAACTTCTTGAGACTCGGCCTGGGCTCCATCACTAGTAGGATGCCAAACAACATTAATGTAGACGTTCAGCCCCTGTGTTGACACATCATTTGGCCAGATTTTTAGCGGCCCCCCGAAAGGGGAAAAGACGCTATTAGTTTTGTGTAGCCTCTCTGTCCGTCTGTCTGTCCGTCCCGTTTATATCTCAGAAACTAGAAGAGAAAATGAAAATCGAACATCATGATGTTTTAGATCATTCAAAGTTCTGATGCAACGGCTACTTTTTTGTTTTCCGAAAGTGAACCATCTAATTTTTTAAATTATCTATGCAAGCAGATTTTTTAAAAAAATACGCCACTAACTGACAAAAACTTCAGGGGAGGTAAGTTTTTTAAAAATGTCAGGGACTTCTTCATTAATTGTTACAAAAAAAATTGCATCTAAAATCTAATGTCCATAATGGTAAAAGTGTCATTGGTGCATTATAAAATATATTTTTCATTTGTACTAATTCAAATGTTAAAAAAAAAAAATTTTGATACAAACTTCATTTTAGTTATAAGTTTAAAAAATAACAAACTACTTTTATAGCGCGCTGTTTTGACATATCCTCATTATAGGGGTCTACACTTGACGGTCCGAATGAGACTAAATAGTGTCCAGATCTAGATATATTTATAATATATGTATTTTATGTATTAATAATTTGACCAAAATTTTAATTATTAAGGCAATAACTTATCTTCTGACAGCTTAGGGGTGCTGATGTACTACATGTGTAAACAATAGTATAGTATCATATCACATTAAGAAATGAATCGGATATATAAGTGTACGCTAAATGAATATATGGAGATGCTGTGACTGAGTGGTAGAGCACTTGGAACCGGAAGTCCCGTGTTCGAATCTTGGTGAAGACACTAGATAGACCACTTCGGGGGCCGGTTTTGAATTTGTGTTTCCACACAATCTGTCTTTGTAACCTTGTTAAATTCATTTTTGGCGGTGTAAGGAATTTGGCAATTAAGATGTTATTGTTTTTTTGATAATTTGTAGCCCTCTTTGGATAAAATCATTATTTTTAATTGAAATTTTATATAATGTGATAAGGTAAACTTTTATTATTTTGTATCAACAAAAATAAATCCTGAAGTTTAAACGAAAAATTTTGATTTTTGTTCAGTACTTATTTTCAATGTTCAAAGCACTATCATATATCATATCCTACATGTATAATTGAAACAAAATGGCGAAAGAACAAAAACATTTTCTTATATTATGATGGTAAGGTAGAGATTTCTTTTTTCTTATTAATCAGAGTAATGTTCTCTTTGTTTACATTTTGATTTTTTTTTCAATTGTAAAGATCCCATTCACTTTTTAAAGCAATAAATTACAATAATAGATAAAAGTGGTATAGAGAAATGTTGAGGCGATGTATTTAAACCTAAAAAAAAACCTAAGCAGATACAACAAAAAATTAGGAAAGGTTTTTTCAACGGCACAATTTTGATTGACATCTCCAGAAGATATCCTTGCGCTAAAACGTGTGACATCTCAAAAAGATATCCTTGCGCTAAAACGTGTTTCAAAAAATACATCGCATATCATAACTATTTCTTACACCGGATACACCACAGACTTCTTGTTTGAAATTTCCCCATATTCGCCATTGTAAAAGCTAAAGTGTTCGTGACTTCTTTGTTTTGTTAGTTTATTTTTTTAAAAAACCGAACGTGTGAACTTGTTTTTTTGTTGTTCTAGTGCCGGGCTAAATCAGGAACTCGGCAATCAAAGATACAAGATCTACAAGTTCACAGCTCACCTCTCAAACTAGGCTGATACCAAAAAAAAATAAAACCAAGAAAAAACGTGAGCTTGTTTCTGGAGTCAATTAGCTGGGGAAATTCATTAACAACATTCTGGGTGTCACGTCATAGCTGAATCCTTTTATAGCTCACGCACACACTCCACACAAACACACACGCGCACACACACACACACACACTTGTTCTCTCACAGACCTATACAAATAGTCCCGGGATACGCTTCGATTCTGACGTAATCCTGAAAGTAGTTCAAACTAACTAGACAGGACTTGATTCGCCAAACAATACTCTGCTAAACAAGCCTGCACAAAAGTTGTGAGGATAGATGATAAATGCCGTGCGCTTAGCGATGACCTACTAAGTCTTTCAAAACAAAAACAATTTTACTGCTTGAACTGGTTTCTAAATATAAACACATTCAATGTTTTCCCAAGAGTTAATTACTGTAGTACTCCTAATGGTTTCGTTTTTAATTTGCTGCTTTTTTTGTTTTGTTTTGTTTTTTTAGACTGGATGTGAAATGTTTGTTTAAAGACGTTTTACTTTTAAATAGCATCAGAAGATTTTTGGCTTTCTGCCGCTAGCTTCTCACATCTAATCAAGCCACTGTTGTTAGTTAGGATAGAATAACTAAAAATAAAAAATATTTAAACCAGAATGCAACCAAATCTAAACAAATTTTATTCATCGCTAAATGCTAAGCTGAGAGCTGAGCCGAAATTACCATACACCTTACATCTGAACACGGACCTTCAACTTCATACTCAGAGCTCATTGCCAGGTCGTACAGGCTTGAGACGTGGCTAAGAGCTATTCGTCTAAACTGCCCACAGGTTGTGACGTTGCGATTCAGTGCTCAGGCCTTCGGTAATGAATAGTCTTGGCTGAGATATATCACTCCATTGTACAGTACTAAACTGAAGCCAGATCTCTCTGGAACTAGTGTGTAAGAGGTTAAAATTTAGTGTTAACCTCTTATAATAAAAAAATGCTTCAAAGTCTACTAAATGTAATGACGATGTTTAGTAAATAAAGTTACACCATCTCCTGAATGTAGCCATGCTTCTCTTTGTTAATAATACATACTATCTGGGGCTATGTTTTCTACTTCGATCTAATACATCTATTGATAAATCTGAGAGCCGTTTTCTTTCACTACAAAGCTTACATTAACTGACTCCTTCTGTCTGACCCGGTGAATTCTTTGACACGATTTGTTCTTCCATTTTCTATTCTCGGATCTAGTTGAAATTTGACACTATTATTTATTATCAAAGACAATACATGAATCATTAAGAAAAAAAAATTCGTTAATTAATCAGTGTTAATTAATTAATTTTATTTTATAAAAAAAAGGGGCGACAAATATTGCAGTATTGGGAGATATATGGCAGTGATTGTGTGTTGCTTGGTGCATGTAAGACAAATTTTCTTATGGATAATAAAGATTGCTATTATTATTATTATTAGTAGTATTATTATTATTGCGCGCAATTGTAAAAATAGATTATACATATATACACACATTCATCCGTGACAACCCCCATGGGAAAAAGCACATCAGTTATGTTTCTAGATTGATACAAAAAAAAAACACATTCTGTCAACTCAAGTGTCCGTAAAGTGATACAGAATTGTCTGAAAACTTTTTTTTTTCGGCACTTATCTGAACAAGGTATGAAGCATGTAATTAATGCAACACTAATTAACACATTCCATAGTATGTACAAGTGTCAGTGTTAATGGGATTCTCAGTATTTCCCCAGCTCTGTTCTAGTGACATCACTAGCGTGATCCAACGTCAAGACTTGCACTGGATTATTAGCTTTTTAAAAAAATGCATTCTCCTGGCGTCTACGGCCTACTATATCTCCTAGAAAGAAGAGCGCAGGTCGAAAACAAGTTGAGAGGGTTCAAAGATCCGAGTATGGAGTGTGGTTGACTTTCAAGGCAGTAGATGGGCTTGATGTCATAAAATCATCCTCCTGTACAGCAAGATGTCATGAGGCGCGGTGGCTGAGCGGTAAAGCGCTTGGCTTCCGAACCGGGGACCTGGGTTCGAATCCTGGTGAAGACGGGGATTTTTAATTTCGTGATCTTCGGGCGCCTCTGAGTCCACCCAGCTCTAATGGGTACCTGACATTAGTTAGGGAAAAGTAAAGGCGGTTGGTCGTTGTGCTGGCAAGATGTCATGAGGCGCGGTGGCTGAGCGGTAAAGCGCTTGGCTTCCGAACCGGGGCCCGGGGTTCGAATCCAGGTGAAGACTGGGATTTTTAATTTCGGGATTTTCGGGCGCCTCTAATGGGTACCTGACATTAGTTAGGGAAAAGTAAAGGCGGTTGGTCGTTGCGCTGGCCCCATACACCCTTGTTAACCGTAGGGCACAGAAACAGATGACCTTTACATCATCTGCCCTATAGACCACAAGGTCTGTAAGGGGAACTTGACTTACAGCAAGATGTCCAGCTCGCAGCAGAAATCAACATAACGATGTTTTGTACTATAAATTATATATTTTATATTTTATATATTTTATAAATAGGAATTGGGTAGCTCGGTGGCTGAGTGGTAAAGGTCTTGAGGTCCTGGGTTCGAATCTCGGTGAAGACTGGGAATGTGAATTTCGGGATTTTTAGCGCGCCCCTGAGTCAACTCTAACAGGTACCTGGCTTTAGTTGGGGGAATTAAAGGTGTATGGTCGTTGTGCTGACCAATGACACCCTGCTCACTAGCCGTTGGCGAAAGAAGCAGATGCCTCGCAAGGTCTGAAAAGGGAACTTTTACTTTTTACTGTTCTTTATACACCTAACCCGACCTACAAGTGCAGACTGAGTCCTTACATTTTAACTATACATTGGTCGATTACATTGTCACAATTCTTTACCTCTGGGCTCACGGATACCTTGCGACGCATCTAGCTATTGAAGCCGACGTATTTTTGCAGCCATTTTTTTTTGTTTTGTTTTTGTTGTTGTTGTTTTTTTGCCCAGAATTGCGCCAGACGTTTTTTGGTGCTAAATGCCTTAGATAAATTATATGTAATTATTAGATGTCTTTGAAAAGAATGATATATCTCTAGGCTTGTTTTGTAAGTGTTTTGTCTTGAAAAGTATTTTTATATAAAGATGCATAGTCCTTTTCACCCATTAATTTTTTTTTGTATCTGTTATATCACTAATTGACTGACATCATTATGTTATGTCGTATTTTTAATGATGTCCATGTGACATCATTTTATGCATCTCTAAGCTTTTGTGATTCGCATTATTCTCTTTGATTTGCATGATTATTTGGCAACTGTATTTATTTAGTAATTTTATCATTTTAAATATAATCAATACTGAAGTAATTAGATATTATCTTTTTTTAATTGTATGCATCATACAGCCATACTGACCAGAATATTTATTCATGATGAAGTCAAAACCCTTATTACAATATTTTGTCAGAGGGGAGGGGGGGGGGATATTGTATAGTATCTATCTATAATGTAATCTATATATAATATGATATAGTATGATCAAACATGAACGTCTATTGTAAAATGTTTCGTGGTTTGGTAGGGTTTTTTTTTTATTACTTTTATCATTGAGAACTTTTGGCGACAAAAACGTCCAGCGCTAAAACGGCTGTACTAAAACGTCTTCAAATGTTTGTTTGTAAAATGTTTTACATTTTTCGGATGTTCCTTCCGAGTTGAAGATAGTTTACTTCCTAGTCCAAACCTCCCGCAGGACGGCGGGGGATGGGAGCGGGCAGGGTTTGAACCCGGGACCCTCGATAAATACAAACGACAGTCCAGCGCTGCAAACCCCACGACCAGGCAGCCATCCAATGACAGAGTTGTGTCAAAGAAAACTCCGAGATTGTGAACTACATGGACAAAAGGAACCTGGTGGCAGTTTTCTATGAATAGTGACTCTGTAGTCTTTTAACTGTTGCTATGTTGTTTCAAGTCTCAATTTTTATTTATGCGGTACTATTGCTTTTACTTCTTACCTGAGACTAGATTGTTACCGTATCTAAAAACTCTTTGTTGCTCAAATGTTGCATATTCTTCAGCCCATATCAGTGCATTAAGCATTGCTCTGTCTCGCCATTAAATATCTATTGTGGCTAGTGGTACGTCCGTCTCTCCCTATTAAGACATTAAGTCATTAGGGCATTCATTCTGAGAAGATGATCTGTTCTGGAACTGAACTCAAAATTTGGATTGATGTTTTATCCCTCGTAATCTGTACGCTCTTTTCTCCCTCCCCCCCCCCTCCAAACCACCTCCCATTTCCAAACCATAATTGTAAAATGTGATTATTGATTAACCATCACGTGAATTGGATTCCCAGACGATACAATTTGTGTCAACGGACATCATGATATCCGTGGCCTGGGCCAGGGTAATGGTGATACAAAATGACGATAATAGCCGAAACTAATCAACTGTTACGCCAATCTGCACGTGCGCTCCGATTAAAGATGTTTTACTCTACCCCTGCCCACTTCGCAATCAAGCCTAACAAGGGAGGTAATATACTACACTGCCTAACAAGGGAGGTAATATACTACACTGCCTAGCAAGGGAGGTAATATACTACACTGCCTAGCAAGGGAGGTAATATACTACACTGCCTAGCAAGGGAGGTAATATACTACACTGCCTAGCAAGGGAGGTAATATACTACACTGCCTAGCAAGGGAGGTAATATACTACACTGCCTAGCAAGGGAGGTAATATACTACACTGCCTAGCAAGGGAGGTAATATACTACACTGCCTAGCAAGGGAGGTAATATACTACACTGCCTAGCAAGGGAGGTAATATACTACACTGCCTAGCAAGGGAGGTAATATACTACACTGTCTAGCAAGGGAGGTAATATACTACACTGTCTAGCAAGGGAGGGTAGTTAATACATTGCTTGGTTGGGGAAATAACTTAAAATACTTGAACTAAGTCTGATTATTGTTTTGAAAAGTTTTAAATGTAAAGAGAAAAAAATGCATATATTCATTATAATTAAAACCAGTAAATTAATTATTTATTTACATAAAGTGGATGACCAATGAAAGTTTAGACATACATAAACTACACTCTGTCCTACTTTTAAAAATATGCACCGTGCACGACCCACACCGAAGTAGCAATCATGAACGCGAAAGTATTTTTTCTCATTTTAGCTGTACACTCGAATGTCTTATGAGTTGTAGTGGTTCATTGCTACGCGTGTTCCCAAATCCTCCTAGTTTTACATAATATGATTTTATTAATGTAAAAAAAAAATACTGTAGTTTTTAAAATAGTAGTATTTTGATACCAGTGTGGTGTAGTATTTATTCCAGCCTTATTTTAAATCAAATCTCATACAAGTGTCGAAAAAAGTCTAGAAGTTCTAGCGTAAAAAAATGTCACACTCTACAACAGTTACCTGCTAAACAAATGATCACGTTTGATACACCGCTCTCTAGCATCCTCGGACTGTTCATCCTACTCCTGTTATCTTTTAGTTATTAGTGCCTTGGTTATGAGAAGTGTTTAGCTTCAGTATTCAGACTTCAAAATTGAGTTAATCCTAAACACTGTTTTCATCTCTTAAATGCATATTTAAAAAAAAAAGGATTTTTAAATGAATCGACTAAAAAATTCAGCTGATTTTTATTATAACGATGCCTTTAAGCCTCTTTCACACTTTGCATGTCCGACCCCTCGACACCTCTGTCCCCAGTGTACAAAAAGGCCACACAGGTTTGGTCCTTGTGGGCTTCGCGATTTTTTTGTTTGTTTGTTTGTGAGAAATGTACATGGCCCTTAGTTGAAAGGTGACGGACATCGCAGGAATTAGGTTATGCCGACTCTTTCATTTTGAATTTTAATCTTCCAAATCATAGCCCTAGTTTCGCACACCTTCTTTCTCGGAGTTTAACTTACTCCTGGTGAACTCAGAGCTAGCCAGGGATAACTTACGCATTACCCACTGACATGAAGCTACACAATTACGGATTTATATGGGCTGTTATATGTCTTCGGGTCATCGTCTGAGCAGCCATAATTTCTAGAATATTGCCAACGACAATTCGGCAAAAAACGCACCTCGAGATTTTACAATGAGCCAGGATTTTTTTAACAAGGCAGTCTAATCAAGGCAATTTTCTTCTAGTCTCATACTTCTAGCAATGTGGTTTTAAAAAAAACAACACTCCTTAAACCGCGAACATATTATACGAAATAAATTCACGGAAATAGAAAGAAGCAAAAAGGATCCTCTTGAAGAAGGATGAGCTCTGGCCTGCTTAGGGAAAGATAATAAGTACAATTAGCTTGTCGTCCTTGTTAGTGCCATGGTGGCAACGCGATTTTTTTCAGTACGACAAAAATCTGTCCACCAAGACAAGGACGAGAATTTTTTATTTTCTTTCCTGAAGAATCTAGATCAAAATATATGAATGAAAAATAATATTGAAAAAAGCAAAAGCATGAAGTAGGTTTTCAACCAGTGGTTCTAAAGTTATGAATTTAACAGAGGTTCAATGAAGTGCATAGAGCTGGATAGACCAAAAAATATTCAAATTTAAATTTTTGTAAGATATTTCGTCTTAGATTTTTTTTTCTTCCCATGTGTTCCCTTGCAGGACATCATATGAACCCTTGCAGGACCTCATATTAACCCTTGCAGGACCTCATATGAACCCTTGCAGGACCTCAAGTGATTGACAAGATCAATTCCAGTAGGTCTAGTAACAAGTACAATATGACCTGTTAAAGTTCTTTCTTTCAGACCTTGCAATCTATGGGGCAGATGATGTAAAGTTCAACTGTTTCTGTGGCCAACTGTTAAGGAGGGTGTCATGTGGCCAACACAACGACCAATCGCTTTTCCTTTTCACAACTAAAGTCAGGTACCCATTAGAGCCGGGTGCACTCAGTGACGACCTAAATATGCCATAATTAAAACTCATAATCTTCACCAAGATTCGAACCCATCATTTCAGAAGCCACTCAGCATGAAGATCGCAAGGTCCGAAAGTTGTACTTTTAGTTGTACTTTTAGTTGTACTTTTAGTTGTACTTTTAGTTGTACTTTTAGTTGTAATAGCTTATATACTACTAAAAGAGGACTTTAAGACTTATTTACGTTTACGGGACAACTGAAAGCTGCAAAGCAAACACGCGGCTTCTTCTATTCCGTCAATTCAATATTCCCACGTGTTTGTTTGTTTGTTTCTTTCATCGGCTGTCTCCCCACCCACCCAGCCACCCACCCAGCTTTTTTCTTATACACCGGTAATGCCATCAGTCTTTCTAAAAAGTTGCATCAGCCAATGCACTCCATAACAGACCGAAAACACAAATACAATAATCTCGCACTGCTTTGCGGCTTGTTTCTCAGAACGAGGTTTTTTGGTACATAAGAAGAAACTCACAAGACATTTCAAATCACACTCGGGAAGTGGGAAACGTAGTGCCTGCATCTCCAGACAAAGGCCAATTGTATTTTCTAAGTCAACTGAGTTGCAGTTATTTATCTAACTCTGAACAAAACAGAGATGGCATCACCTCCGCCTAAAATTACGGAGAACTTTCCTTCAGACTGTCTCGATTTGTTTAAAAGCCAAGAAATATAAATACAAAAAAATATTGGCTGTAAAAGACACAATATCTGCCAAAGCGCTCAATACTACAAGAGTTATCTCCCTTTCTCGATAGGAAAAACATATTAATCCCCACTTATTAATTAACTGATTTTATTTTTTAAATTTTTATTGACAATGAACAATTGTGCAAGTTTCAACTTGAGAATAGAAAGTGGAAGACATGACGTGTAAAAGACTCCTCCCAGACAGACTGAGTTAATATAAGCTTTGTCAAAATGTGTGAATTTAGAATTTAGTTCCCGAGAGTTACTGCCTTTTATTATTCCATTGTAGTGATTCATAGAGTCTCGTTGGGGCAGAGGAACGATGACTTAACAAGAAAAACATTTTACAAATACTTTTTTTTAAAACAAAGTTTATACAAAGTGTAATTGTATCAAGACATTTAGATCAGCGCAGTAATAAAATTTGTAATAGATCTAGACCAACAACTTCATAATGTTGTTAGCAATTATTTTTTGTTTAGCGCTATTTCATTCTTATAACTTTCTCAAAACGCTATGATCCTAGCACTTGTCTGGACCAGTTCGGAAAAGGAGTGTGTGTGTGGGGGGGGGAAGAAATGGATGTGTGGGTGAATTTTACTGTTTTTAAAAGGATTTATAGACATAAAAAAAAAAAAAGATAGGATCCAGAAGAAGAAGAAGAATCACTTCTCTGGACCAGTTGCGAAAATCAGGAGGGGGGGGGGGCAGAAGAAAGAAAGAAATATCTGGAAGGATTTTACAGTAAATGTTTTTTACAGGCAAACGCAAATATATATATATATATATATATAAAGGTACGACCTGTGTTTGATCTGGTGGCTCAAGCCTTCTTGGACTATCCACTTTTTACTAAGGTACCAAGGAATAAAGAAAATAGTATAGTTATATATTGTTTGTTTCAATTTAGAGCGGCGACCTATAAAGGGGACTTATTCAGCTTATACCACCCCTTCAGTCAAGTACAATTTCTTTCCCATGTTCGAGATACCAAACAAAGTAGTTAATTACCAATAGTTAATTAGCTAAATGGTTTTTTTTTTTTAAATTGATTCTTGTGAAAAAGAGATTATTGTGTAAAATTTCAGCTTGATCCGAGATTGGGTATAGGAAAAAATAATGTGTACAAACTTTTTACCAGACAGACAGACAGACAGGGTTACTTGATATGAGCTTTGTAAAAAAAAAAAGACTAGATATTCAAAGCATCTCAACATAGACATTTAATTTTTTTGTTTAGAAACTAAAAATAGATGTGGCGAAGAATAGTTTACTGTGACATATAGCAAGCGCACACATATACATGCACACAAGCACACACATACACACTCATGCACACTTATACACACACACTCCGTTTTAAAAACAAAACAAGTACGAAAAACGAAATAATTCTGCTTCAATGTTTCTCGTAATTATTAAATGCTGGCCTCTGAATCATGTTATTAAGTTATTTCTTTTCCTCACACACATACTCACACATGCACACACACACCTACACGCACACACACACAATTACACGCACGCACACACACAGACACCTACAGACTTACACACACACACACACTTACACACACACATGTAAAATCCTAACTTTGTACCATGCTTGAATGAACCGGCCCCAATAATAACATGCCTCGTTCTGGAAGGCATTGATATCATGTAATTATAATTATCCCGAAGCTTTTTCTCTGCATCCCATAATTTTTAGATCATGTTCCTTACAGAAATGGGAAGCATAAAAACGAGAAGGAAAAAAAAATGTTTATTTTATGAGATGGCCTAATTCCATGAATGGCATTGTTAAAACCTGAGACTTGGCAGGTTAGGTGTCGTTGAAAGGATTCTGGGTTTGAGCAAATTTTATTTCTGGGTATTTTAGTTACAGAATGTAATGTATGCCGAGAATAGATCTTTTCAGTTTCTTCTTATTTATTGTTACTCTTTGGTGGTTTTGAGAGTCTTAAAGACAAATATTTTTTTCCGATGGATGACATTTTTAAATAAACATGTGACGAGTTTCAGTTTGTTACAGAATACAACGGAAGTAGTTAAGTCACATAATATAATAAGCCAACGCATCAGTCTAATATGACTTTAATTCAAGCTTTATCGGGCTATTTTCTAAGAAAGTTAACAATAGACATGACAAGTACATAAAACAACTTCTGCCTTTAGCACAGTCTCTTCAGATCGGCTCTAGACTTGGGCGGAAATCGTTCTCTTCCTTCTCCTGTCAACACCCTTCTCTTTCTAGTTTCTAGCAGTGCGCACCTTCTGCACTAGTTTGGATTGCGGTGCGCATTGCAGGGTTATAACAGTATAGATAGATAGATAGATAGATAGATAGATAGATAGATAGATAGATAGATAGATAGATAGATAGATAGATAGATAGATAGATAGATAGATAGATAGATAGATAGATAGATAGATAGATAGATAGATAGATAGATAGATAGATAGATAGATAGATAGAGATATACTGAAACCGAACTCGCTAGTACGTTCATATATACATATATATTATATATATATATATATATATATATATATATATATATATATATATATATAAATATAAATAAATAAATAAATATATATATATATATATATATATATATATATATATATATATATATATATATATATATATATACTTGAATGTTGAATGTTAAGTATTCAGCTGTACATTTGTGCTTTATTTTAGAATTCTAATTCTGCGTCTAATTACACTATGTATGTATGTTTTTTCATAATAGTAGAGCATCAGGTATGAGCTGCAGTCACCTTGGCTGACTTAAACATGTTCACAAACTGTCACAAGGTCGACTCCCATAACATATTCTGTTACGGTGATCTAATTGAATGCAGGAGAGCCGCTGGTCGCACACTTATGAGGTATACTGATATATGCAAACTTGACATGAAGCTCTTCAAAATCGACATTTACTATTGGGAGAAAGAGGCACTGCACACTGCAACAGATCCACATGGAAAGCAGGAATAAGGAAAGGATCCTGGATTGCAGATGGCTTACAAGCCAGAATAAGACAGAAAAGTGAAAAATGCTAGAGCTGGTGATTACAGATGTCCACGATGTGATCGCAGCTGTGTATCAAGGATTGGCCACAAGAGAAGTTGCAAAGGGAAAATATCGTCACACGAGATGTAAAATGCAACATTCTCTACTCCAAATTGAGACAGTGTTCTGTGACCTAGTGAACAAAATAACAACAAGAAACGGATCCTCATGAAATTAAAGTGTTAGTGTCAGTAGATTTTAAATCTAGAACCTAGGTTTTTCTAGATCATCGACACATCACCTGTCTCAAGTCCAGACCCTTGTCCTACATATTGCTCGTTGCTTGTGATTCTCAGCTCTTGTGCGTGATTCTGAAAAGCAAAGTAAACTCAATTTGAAGCTTACATTATACCCGAAATAGACCTCGCGCCTCAAATCCAAACCTTTTTTTTATCATTGAAGAACGCAAATATCTATATGTAAAATTTGGCACGTGACATGCCGCAACTCAACGTACCAGTATGGGAGAGTAAGTCAACAATTAGGTTTGAAGGCAAGAGGTTTAGGCATGTCTCTGCCTCCGTATGGGCTCGCTTCTCCTTGGATCTTATCACTTTTTTTTTAATCTCTCTAACACTCTCTCTGTGTCTCTGTCTTTCTCTGTCTCTCTCACTCTCTCTGTCTCTCTCACTCTCTCTCTCCCTATGCTCATGAATTGAATCTCATTCTCTCTCTCTGAGCCTGACTTTCTGCCTTTCTCTATGCCTCTGTCTCTGTCTCTCTACCTCTCTCTTTCTCTCTCTCTCTCTCTAACCATGAATTGAATCGCATTCCTCCTCTATGTACTCTTCACTTTCCTCATCTCCCACTCCCTCCCTCCCCAATGAATTGTTTGCCACGCCGTATAGGAAATTGGTTTCTTTTGTTAGTTTCTAGAGACCAAGATGGCGCGTTGGTAGCGTCACAGTCTGCGTGAACATGCCACACAAGGTTGTGTTTTAGTTAGACGTCTTGTCTGATTCAGTGTTTTATATCCACTGTGAAAATATCTGATCTATATATTCTGAATGTGGATGTGATGTGTATGTACATGAATGTGATGTGGATGTGACATGGATATGATGTGGATGTGTGCGATGTGGACGTGGATGTGATTTTGATGTTATATGGATGTGATGCGCTCTGGGTGTGATGTGAATGTGATGATTTGGGTGTGATGTGGATGTGATGATTTGGGTGTGATGTGGATATGATATGATGGGGATCTCTGGCTCTACTTTATGTTTCTGTTTTGTTTAATTAAAAATTAAATAGTAGGGATAAAACGACGTATACCTCAGTAGTGTGACAGACTACAGGTAAAATAGGAAAAAATATTAGCATTACCTTACCTGACAATCTTTGATGGTTTTAACATTGCATTAAGTGCTATGGATATATCTATCTGGTGAAGATATCGCTGTTGTATTTCATATTAATATTTTTTAGCGGACTGACGAATATATAGTGTATGAGTTGGTGTGTGTTGGGGGGGGGGGTCTCTAGTGGAGTGGCTTGGCAACATAGCTATTATTATACATCAGAATTTCATCTCAGAGATGATCGCTGATTATAATTTTAGAGTCAGAACTCTGAATCTAATAATAATGTTTCCTTGATGATGCACATGTTTGTTTGTTTTTTTTCTGTTTACCTTCTGTGACGTGTCATGACTGGATTGCCTTACATATTACCTGGCTCCAGTTCGATGCCTTGAGGACGTCCCTGAGCAGGGCCACTCTTTATAGTGGCCCTCCACACTGACCTGTGACGTCGTAGCCTGTGGGCCGTGGCGATCAATAGCTCGATGCCATGTTTCGGGTCGTGACGTCAAATGGGCCTTAGGTTGGCTAGCCCATGTTCCGCTAGCAGGAGGAGCAGGCTATATGGACATTGGGGCAATTGTGTGCCGTCAGCCAAATGGGCGGGAGAGTTTACTTCGAAAAAGTTGCTTCGATTCGCAGTAAGGCTCGATAGATACTTAAGGATTGTATAATTTTTTTTCTTATAAAGGGAGACCTCTGAGCGTCGCAACCGGCCCTCGCATTTCCAGTCCATTAATGGGATGCCTTGAACTTTACAGCGTGATATTGGCTTAGCGCGAGTTCTGCAATATGTAATCACCTGCATTCATATACAATTCTTTTGGTGAGATTCATTCTCTTGCAAATACTGACGGTAAGGTAACATAGTGTCACTATTTCATAGGTCATATATTGTTATACATGAAATTTGAGTTGGTCTACTGTAAGCTTAGTCGGATCATAATGTAGGATATTGGGGGCTGCAGTTTGTGCCCTCTACCAGGCTATCAGAGGCGGGGGTGTGGTACGCTACCTAGGCCCATGTAATCATATGGGATCCCTGTGAATTATCAAACAGACATTATGGGGGCAGATGGGTGCCCATTATGATCGTATTGCTCGCGATATGTAGGTCGCATTTGATGGCGGAGCTGATGCCGATTCACTCCCCAGAGCGCTAGTAGTGTATTTCTGTGTTGTTTTTATTGTGATGAGTGCAGTTTGAAGCATCCTTACAATCAAAATTACTCTTATATCTACTGAGTATGAAGGTCGATTGGTGTGAATGGAATTACATTTTAACACAATATATAATCTAAATTAGAAACCGTTCGAGTTTCCATAACCTATTCATAAATTACTGAGAGGAATGGATTGCTTCCCTTTCTTCTCCTTTGTAGAAGTGATAGCTTGGCGAATTCCTTGTGCCATACATGATTAGAACAAAGGGAGACGAATGTAAGTTATGTCCCTTTCATTAACCTGTTCATCTGTTTCCCGCACTTTTTTTGTGTGTGAGTAATTTTCTTGTAATTCCATCGTTTGTCAGTTTATTTGTTCCTGGGATTATCTCTCTTTCTTGCTGATATGTTCTGAGAGACATGTAAGCTATTACATATATGTAAGGCGAAGACTATTTTCTGAGAGACATGTAAGCTATTACATATATGTAAGGCGAAGACTATTTTCTGAGAGACATGTAAGCTATTACATATATGTAAGACGAAGACTATTTTCTGAGAGACATGTAAGCTATTACATATATGTAAGGCGAAGACTATTTTCTGAGAGACATGTAAGCTATTACATATATGTAAGACGAAGACTATTTTCTGAGAGACATGTAAGCTATTACATATATGTAAGACGAAGACTATTTTCTGAGAGACATGTAAGCTATTACATATATGTAAGACGAAGACTATTTTCTGAGAGACATGTAAGCTATTACATATATGTAAGGCGAAGACTATTTTCTGAGAGACATGTAAGCTATTACATATATGTAAGACGAAGACTATTTTCTGAGAGACATGTAAGCTATTACATATATGTAAGACGAAGACTATTTTCTGAGAGACATGTAAGCTATTACATATATGTAAGGCGAAGACTATTTTCTGTGAGACTTGTAAACCCCTATCACATATATGTAAAGTGTAGACTAGATATGTTCTGACAGATATTTTCACTATTACATTTAAACCAGACATAGACTATGTTATGAGAGATATGTAAGCTATTACATATAAGAAAGATGTAGACTGGATGTATTATGAGAGATATCTGAGAGATATCTATAAGTAAGACATAGACTATATATGTTCTGAGCGATGCACAGGTTATTAGATACAAGTAAAGGTTGTATGAAGCTCTAGAAGACTCAAAAGTAAAGTAGCAATTATACATAAAACACTGAACCATAATCTTCAAATACAAAAACAAAATTTAATAAAATACTCTGAAAGACACAAAGATAAAGGTACAGTCCTCGTCCCATATGCTAGGACAAATCTGTACAAATACTCCTTCTTCCCTAATGCTATTAGACCATGGAATGGGTTGCCTGAGCCAGCCAGGAAAACCAGTGACTTGACAGAATTTAAGTCATTGGTTATTATGCATGACTAAATGCATGACGAGTAGGACCTAATCATCTTCTTTTTTTGAAGTAACGTCTGTATTATATAAGATAAGATAGCTCTAAATATATCTGATCAGCAAAATATTTGAGTCAAAGGTGTGGTTGACGGAAAGACACATTTGCGAATAATACCTACACAGACATTACTGTCAACAACGAATTTATCTGTGTTAGGTATGGCAAATATTGTAGGCCTCTCAAAAGGCTGCACTATTCAGTCTCGATTACTTTCGCCTTATTACAAAGCTTATATATATATCTACTCACTCTGTCTGGTAAAAAAGAAAACTTAGCCACATCCCATTCTCAGATCAAGATGAAACTTCGGAATTATTCATTGTCTATGAAAACACATGAAACGATTACTCAATTAATTATTGGCGATTAATTAATGCTCTTGCATATAGAAAAATGATATAAATCTTACAGCACTGAGAGATATTGCAGTTTTTTTCGGTTCTTTACCTTCTATAAGTTTAGTGTTTTTTTTTGTTGTTGTTTTTTTGTTGTTGTTTTTTTGTTGTTTTTTTGTTGTTGTTGTTTATGATAATTTTTTTTTATCTTTGCTTGTTTTTACAAAGTCTGTCTGTCTGTCTGTCCTCATTTTTTACACGTTATTTCTTCTTCCACTTCACATTCTCGGGTAAAGTTGAAAGTGCGAAATTATTCATTGTCCTTAACAACATATTAATCAATCGAAAAATGGACCAAGTATTTTATCAATTAGTCGTAATTAATTATTTGTGTATTATGTAGATTCAGTACTAGCTAAGGGGACATAAGCCTTTGGTAGAGAATTAGGTCGTCGCCTAAAAATGTGATAGCTCTAAAATCTTCTATTTTCATAAGCGCTTGTCTAGTTCAGTAGCAAGCGTGTCGGCCTTCCACCAAAGAGGTTTGAACCCTCGAGTTCTAATTCAAGTTGAGCTACTTATTTTGTTATATTTCTTTTGAAAAGCCAGCATGGAAACCTTCTCCCATATACAGCGCCCCCCCCCCCTCTTCCAAACTGGCCCATTTAAATGAATGGACCTTAGCGTATGCTAAAAGCATGAAATTGCGCTAAACAAAAAACAATTGGTAAAAATATTTCCAATCTTACAGATTTATTATTGTTAGTCTAGATCAATTTCAAATTTGTTACATGATTGATTCAAATATAATTGATACAATTACACTTTATATAAGCTTCGTTTATGTTGTTGTTGTTTAGTCTCAAATAATTTCTCTATATAATTTACGTTCATCCACCCCCTCCCTCAAGGGTTCTCAAGTTGATGACAGTGATGATGTGAGTCGACTGCAGGGGCGGACTGGCTATATAGACGTTCAGGCAAATGCCCGGTGGGCCGGTACCCAATTGGGCTGGTAGGGCCATCTAAAGGGCCTCATGAATGCCACTATAGAAAATATTAAATTGTCAAATGTTTTATAGTATACTGTTGTAAAAGGGACCTTCTGAGTATCTTATTAAAAAACAAACAACCTTTGACTGACTCTACAGTGTAATGCTAATATAATCTATTACATTTTCCGAAATAATGTAATAGCCTACACACGTATGCAATGCTACTAGTAGGATTCATCCTTTAATGGCCTACACGCTTAGCGATTAAAAACCAGCATGACGCCTATATTCTTTTCTTGTAGAGATATCAGAGTTCACTGTATACATGTGTAAAGTCACCGATACATTATTAAATTTAACAAAATGATTTTGAGGACAGTTAGAACTAGAATAGGATGATCATCATATGATATACAAGTTATGGGCTGAATGGTATAAAAATGCCCGGCCCGATTTTGACACCCAGACCGTCCCTGGCCGACTGGATATCACGTGACCACACCAAGCACTTCCAGGTATAATATGTGTATAAATATGGCCCCAAACACACACACACTCCGACAAGCACACTCACGTTCGCGTGTTTTTTGTGGAGCTCGGTGTTGAAATGACAAAACATATTTATTTCCTTTAACCCACCCCCCCTGCCCCTTCCCACAATGCCTCACTGTTGACCGGATGTTCAGGTGTTAAGCCACTCACACTAAGCGTGGATTGTTTTTAATTATCTCCCCCTTCATCTTCGCAGTGCACGTACTGAAGTGCAACTCTGGTGGGCTTTGAAGAAGAAATGAGGCATAACTACAGATGAAGTTTATTTCATTGACACCTTTTCCATTTAGACTATAACAGTATTTCGTTTGTTTACAATTGCCAGCCGATAAATGTTTAATTTTTTTTAAAGTACTTTTATTTGTCATAAAAATGGTCGGCTTTAATTGGCATACATCCTAATGATCTAAACTGCTCATGTCAAATTATTTTCAAAACAATGTGAATTGATATGCCTAAACATATTTATCTATTCTGTAGTTATTGTTATTACGTTTAGGTTTAAAGCGAGACTGAAGGCCACAAGATTGGGTTGGGCTGGGGGGGGGGGGAGAATCGGAGTAAGTTTGCTAACAGAGAATGAACTCATTAATTCCACCGCATATTACCTTTGCAAAGGGGGGGGGGAGAGCAGGGATAGTAAAAATATTGTTTACGACAGATAGTGATTGGTGGGAAAAAAATTTGTCTTTCTCTCTCTCTCTCTCTCTCTCTCTCTCTCTCTTCGGGTTATATTTAGCAATGGATGATGCTAAAATGTATGCATTTTAATTGACGGAAATAAAACATTATTTTTTAATTAAAATACAACAGATTTCGCCTCTTTCAATAAAATTAACTAACTTCTAACTTCTATTTTCTTTTCACATTCTGTTACGTTTTAAGATGTTATGAATAAACCCCACAATGTGCGTGAAAATAAATTCCCACAATGCTCGTGAAAATAAAATCCCACAATCTTCGTGAAAATAAATTCCCACAATGTTCGTGAACATTAAGTTTATTAATGAAATTATAACGTGTCTCCTATCAGTAATCTAGTTCATTTCATTAATTCACACAGAACTCGCTCACATAAACCTTTGTACATGAAATACGAACTATAATCATCTTCAGAGCAAGACATAATACAAATCTTTTATTGTAGTGTTTTTTTTTTTTCTTTCTTTGTGTTCCGTCTGGGTCTCTGTCATGTTTAAATGTCAAAGATTATTTTATTATTATTTGTCTGTATTCAGTAATCAAAGGCGTGTAATAAGAAGTGAAATAATAAACAATGCTTTGTATTGGATACAGAAATTTTACAAAGAGAATTAGATGAAGTACAGAAATGGGAATCAAATTGGAGCATGTCTCTCCACCCAAAAAAAAAATCCAGTTGTTAAGAGTAGCAAAAAACAAATAAATACCACTTTTTGTGTTGTTTTATAATTATTATTAGTTGCTTTTAACTTTTACGTTACAACTCATAATTATAGCATAAAATGGTCCAATCTCCTTTGTAGACCGGGGGGGGGTGTATCTGAGAGAAGGTTTCCGTGCTGCCATTAGGTGCTGCAAGCACAGCTCTGCACGAGTCAGTATTCGAACACGAGCCCCCTTGTTAGGTGGCCAAGCGGTTTGGGCCTATCAGCTACACATCCCCCATTTTTTAAAAATAATATTTGTTTCTACTCTACTCCATACTATTTCTTTATGAATCTGTAGGTGCTCTTTATATTTCTTCCTACTGATAGGCTAGGAGTGTATACACATACACATGGCTCCTTCTGTCTTGGAAGACAATGGATGCGCCCAGGTGAGTCACTGGCTTTAAAGCCGCTTTGCAGTAACACCAGAGTTTCCTCTCCTGGGCCTTAGATAAAGAAGTCATGGTTCCTCTATCGACTGTTGTGGGCTAATCTAATCTGATTTCGACTATGTATCATTTATTACTTAACATTAGCCACAGAACATTACAAAATAGATATACTTGATAACAACATTCAGTTCTATAAAATGAGATTTTATTAACCACTGGGAAATCCGTCCAGTCTTCCTAAAACGTCGCTATATCTAACTACTATTCAACTACTATTCAAAACACAGCCTACTTCTAGATGAACGCCATGTTGGTCTCTTGTTCGCCCTAAGTCTACTACGTCATTAGTCTGTCTTTCTACGTCACTACTTTTACCGTCGCTAAAACTATGCACAATATATTTGTCTAACAAAACTAACCTACTCTCTAAACTAGTACATTACACGACCTTGCTGATGAGATACAAAGGAACATTTGGCGTTACATTTGGCACCAACTCAGTTGCAGAAGCTGCCGGAGGAAATTTCATAGTTGATACCCCCCTACGCCGAAGGGGCTTCACTCCTGATTTTTTCCTCGAGGTTGTCTCCTGAAACCTTATTACCGCAAGGCAGCGATGGTTTAAAGTCAGAGTACCCCTTTTCTAGATGAATTGCCTTGCTAGGCTGACGAGCTCCATCTGCCCCAATGCACATATGTACTGTTAATATTTATCTTTATAAAAACAAACGCAGTTACAACACAAAATAGTGTTTACTTTCATGTCATAGTTAAATGACTTTAAGCGAAACAAAACATCTAGATATTTTTCGTTGACTAAATACCTATAGTCTGGGTATTTTCTGGAGTAAAAAAGCATTAGCTGCCACCGTTTTAGCTCGAGACAGTTGCTGCAGACAGTTCTGTACTCTCTAACACATGTCAAACCCAGGCGTTATCTCTACACTCGCTTGATGGGTAGGGTCAAGTATTTTTTTGTAGTTGTTAACCGCTAAATTGTAGGCTGGAATCCAGTGCAGCTGTAACACAGCAGTTTTAAGGCTACAGAGAGAAGTACGCAGATTGACGAGTCGGAGAAAATGGATTATGAAAACCTTACCTAAAAACATAAAGGAAGAAAGAAAAAAAAAACACTATATCATATGGCAAAGTCTATAAATAACTCACGAAGGGACACTACCATCTCAAAAATTCTTCACGCGGAGTAACTCTGGATGGTATCTGAGAAATGTGATGAATTGTAACGCTGTGTTCCCGGCATTCAAGCGAGTATACGCGAGTTATGGGACCTTTGTTCACTTCTGTCTCGTAATGTCTCGTAGGAAGTGAGCGGAAGTGGAATAAGGATGCCGGGTCAACGGGGCGTAGCCGGAATGTAAATTTTAGATTCATGGCTTGGTAATATATATTTAAATAAGATCCCTTCTAAAACGGATAACAAATGAGTACGCTTATACGAATGTATAACTCTGGATTTGTTATGAAAAGAGTATTATATTATTACAGCCTGGAGCAGAGAAGACTGACTTATTGTAACTTATTGTTAATGTCATGTAATATTATCTTCAGATGTATCATTATATATGATAAAGATAATTATGCAGGCTTATCTTATGATAATGCAAAACACAGTGTAATAAAATAATCATACACAAAGATAAAGGCACATTTCTTATTCCTTATGCTAGGACAAAGTCTTACAAGTTCTCCTTTCTCCACTAATGCCATCATAGCATGGAAAGGATTGTCTGACTCAGCGAAGGAAGACCAATGACTTAGTAGAGTTTTAAGTCTCTAATTAACATGCACGTCTAGATGAATACATGAATACGCGTTTGACTTAATTGTCTTTTGAAGGAACATCTGTAATTAATAAGAAGTTTTTTTTAATCGCTCATGAAATACGAGGCTAATATCATCTTCAGAGCCGGACAGATTGAAATTGATTAGTCATCCTTTAAACTTTTCATTGGATCTACTTTCTTTCTTCTTAACCATAAGAATAGAATTGTGTTCATGTCGTTCACTCAGGCCATGTCTCGTGTTAGTCCGCATGGACAAATAGGCCGAGTCATTCAGACTGTATAGTTGGTCAATTACATTTCAATCGATTTGGAACTCTCCTATCTAAGTATGTTAGGTTTAACTCTTTCTCTTCTAATTAAGGATACTAACGTTGATTTGACTCCATTTCATTGAAATTATTTTTGGTTTTATAAACTTTAATTTGTGTTTCATAAAAAGAGCATGTATTCTCCTAAAATTCTAGACCAAAAGTCAAACGTTTTCTGATTACAAACAAAAAAAATGTTATTGAAGTTTAATCGTAACAGGGTAGAATGTACACATGTGGAAAATGAACAATTCTATGAGAACGTGGAAAATAATCACGCAGATAAAGAGTTAAAGTATTTTAATTAGCGAACGTTATGTTTTATATTCATAACTATATCGTCCTTAATGTTATAGTTATGTCGTTTTTTTTGTTATTTTTAGGTGTTGTTTTTTTTTAGGTTAAATCCTATTTGTACTTCATTCCTTTAGATGTCGCCCGGGTCGTTTGGTATGCACTTCTGTCTACATGGCGATGGAAAGTTTGAACCTTACATGGTGTCATCTTCTTCCTGCAAGTTGTTTGAACTAGGTCGATTCTTCCTTCAAGTTGTTTGAACTAGGTCGCAATCATCTTCAGTTTTGATATGTTTTTTATAAAGTGTATACCCAACCGCGCCCCTAACCCATTCTTACACCCTCTAAGAACAAAATGAAGAGTTTATATCAGAAATATTTGTTTTTGTACTGCTATTGTAATGATTTCATTCTTTGTAAACAAGACAGGCGAAGAGTTAGCCCGTGTTCGTATGGCTGGGTGATATTATACGGCTTGGTGAACTACCTGAAGTAACTCAAGTTCGAATCCCGAAATTTTAATTCAAGATTGAACCGTGGATGTGTGTTCTAAGCGCCTCCAGAAAGCAAGATACTTCCTCCCACATATTCACAACAGCGACGGGAAAAGAGCACACTGGGCGAACCACTTGGAGTTGCAACAAAAATAAATATTGGTGTGCATTCTTGACTTGAAATCTGTCAGTAGACGACTTAGCACCGAATGGCACCAGGCTTGGCTGTTTTAAATATAACATATGCTTGGCATTTTTTTTTTATGGAATACGATATTGTTTCTCACCTAAAGCATGATGGGAGAAAACTAAATATAGATCTCTCATCTACCTTTTTTTTTAATTTTTTTTATCTGGGTTAGGCTGTTAACTCGGGCTAAAACTGAAGATTTATTTTTATTTTTTTTTACTATTATTTCCCAACATTTTTGATTGACCAAACCTATTGGATTTCTAGAGTTAGGTACTCCAGGGTATATGGCAGCAAGCTCTTTTCACAGTTACGAGACAAATGGTCTCAGAAGACTTGAACACTGACCAGCAACGTCACACCCTGTGGGCAGTAGAGACCAATGGCACGTTGTCACGTCATAGATCTTTACAGGTCTAAACTGCCAGGGGCGGACTGGGTGTCAAAATCGGCCCAGGCATTTATATACACACCGGCCCATACGATGGGCCTCCAATTATTGGCGTACCTTTCCTCAAAATCATTATGTTACGTTTAATAATGTATCAATAACTGTACGCAAGCTCTAGATCTATAGCCTTATAAGAAATATAGGACTTATGTTGCTTTTTCATCGCTAATTGTGCAGGCCCTAAAAGGAGGAAGTCTACAGTAGCACTGTCTACGGATGTAGGTTATTACATTATTTCGGAAACTGTGTTTAAATTAGTATTTTAGTACCTACAATGTAAACGATTTTTTGTAATCGTGACGCTCAGGGGGGGGGGGGCTACTTTTATAAGAGAATATCTTAAAACCTTTAACAATTTAATACGTGCCATAGTTGCTCTCATGGGGCCCTTTAGGTCGTCCTACCGCCCCATTTGGGCACCGGCCCACCGGGCATTTTCCCGAATGCCCATATAGCCAGTCCGCCTCTGTAAACTGCCCACAGGTGGTGACGTTGCTGGTCAGTGTTGAGGCCTTCTCTAACGATTAGCCTCGAAAGATATCGGTTCTTGGCGACTTCGACAGTTTCTGACCAGCTAGTCTACTCGGAGCGTGTAATTCTTAAGTTCTATGTGGCAAAGGCAAAGTGAGATTTTTTAAAAAAAGGTTTGTTGAAGAGTTATAGAAGTTTCTTCCCTTATAGCTCTTGCTCTACCACAGTTTGGACACACCCAGAGTAGAGGTTTATGAATGAAACGGAAAAAAAAATTGTCAGACACATTCTTACAGCGTCCAGATCAATCGATTGGCCGACGTAGATAATACCGATCTGTCTTGATCTGTCTTGATCTGTCTTGATGAAGAGAAAAGTACAGAGCCGCTGAGAGATGGAAATTTTTTTACTCGAGAGAACTCGGTAAGAAACATCCAGGTTGACACGGCGTGGATCTAGACAAGTTGTTAATATAGTGAAGAAATGAAGTGTATAATTAAGTAATTAATTATTTATTTTCATTTTTAGCGGCCCCATAAAGGGGAATAGACGCTATTAGTTTTGTGTAGTCTGTCTGTCCGTCCGTCCATCCGTCCCGTTCAGATCTCGTAAACTAAAAAAGATAGTGAAAATCCGACATCATAATATTTTAGACCATTCAAAGTTCTGATGCAAAGGCTACTTTTTTCTTTTCTGAAAGCGAAAAATCAAATTTTTTACATAAAATATGCAAGCAGTTTTTTCATAAAAATACACCACTTTTACAACTATTCACTATTAATAGTAACAAACAAGGAATCTTTATTTTTCTGTCGGATACTATCGAGGCTTTGAACAAGAGATTGGATTACAAAACAATTAGATAATCATTATAAGACATCCGTTAGGCCAGGTTCACATGTAGCTCTTACCTATTCCTTGGTCTGCTGGACAATTGGGGCACCACACAAGATCTGTCAACCATCTTTCTCCATTCTTCTCTGCCATTTGCCTTTGATAGAATTTCATTCTGATATTCTTTCTGAAAATATTGAAGGCTGCATTTTTACCTGCCTGGGTGGACCACTTCGGGGGACGTTTTTGAGTTTGTGTTTTACACAAACTGTCTTTGTAAACTTGTTTAAATAGTTTTTATATAGCGCGACTTTCATGCTTACAGAATTCACTATGGTCCAATCTCTTTTGTGGACCAGTGGGGAGGGGGGGGGGAGTCTGGGAGAATGTTTTCCGTGCTGCATTTTGGTGCTCAATACACACAACTTTGCTCGAGTCGGGTGTTGAGCTCGAATCGAACCCCCATGATAGGTAGCCAAGCGTTTTAAGCTTCTCAGCCACACATCCCGACTTTCTAGAAAGTACATCAAGGTCAAGCAAACTAAGTCAGATGGCTGTGATTGGCCTGACATAAATTAGGCACATTTTTAGATTACGATTCTCACGAAGCAAAGATTAGTTAATTCTTATTTCTTTTTAAAAAAACGTGTCTCAAGTAAAGTGTAGCCTGTTGAAGTTTCGAGATTAAGTCAGGTCAGAAAAGATTTTCAAAAATAAAAGTGAGTATTATGTTCATCTAGTTCTGTCAGTAAAAAAAAAATAAAAGATAATTAGTTTAACTAAGTCTTGCACTAGATATTTTATAAGTACTGATTGTATTCAGCAACAACAAACTTTTTATGAGAGGAATATATTTACTTAATAAAAGTCCAAAAGTTAAGCAGCTAAAATTACGATGAATGCCAGATTATTTATTGAACAACTTCAGTCCTGGCAGCCAAACACTCTTTTTATAGCTGTGTCTCAAAAAAAATTCTTAATTGGCAAGCTTAAACATATACTTCATAGACATTGTCTGTGATGTACTCATACAAGTTGTAGCCAGATTTCATCATATTTCCAAACCTTCTTTGAATAGATACTCGTCACCAACACACATGACCTGCAGTTCATCCGTACTTAGATGTGATCTGCCTCTTTGACTTCACTAGACTAACATTGCTTTAGAAATCGATCGTTGGAGAATAGAGACTTTAAAGAATTTAATATATATATATATATCTCCTCTTATTTTTATTCCTATTAACTTCTGTTTGTAAAATGTTTTACATAATTCGGATGTTCCTTCAGAGTTGAAGATAGTTTACTTCCTAGTCCAAATCTCCCGCAGGACGACGGGGGATGGGAGCGGGCAGGGTTTGAACCCTCGACCGTAGATAAATCCGAACGACAGTCCAGCGCGCAAACCGCACGACCAGGCAGCTATCTATTTGAAATATGTCAAAATATAAATGTTCCTATTTCTTCCAGCAAGTTAGTAAAATAAATTAATCGTTTCTATTTAGTGATAAATAATTACATCAGTAGACACTTTAAAAATCCTGCAAACATCCTTTTGTTTAGTACTTGAGCCTAATAATTTCAACAACAACGTACCCGTGGGGCTAATTTCAACTGGTCTTTTTTTTTTTCAATTGCGTGTAAATTAATTTGGTCTCCTAAATAGAGATAGGATTCTTTATATATAGCTATATATTAACTATGTCTGTCAGGTTTTGTGCACGTTATTTCTCCTACTTCCTACTTCCGGATTGAGATGAAATTGTGTACAAATTATTCATTGTTCCTGACAAAATATGTATCAATTTTTAAAAATAACCATTTAATTAAAAATTAGTGGTGATTAATTAATTAAGAGAAATAAATCTTACAGTATTGAAATATATATTGCTATAAATACACAGTTCTTCCCCTTAGACAAGCTTTAGTTTGCTTTTAAAAGTACTTTTTTTATATTTTGCTTGTTTTTTGTTGTTGTTGTTGTTGTGTGAGTACTTTTATAAATCTTGTTTTTTGTACTCCTCTGTTGCTGATATCAGCCCCTGGGCTAAATAAGTTCAGTATTGAGAATCCCTTTCTTTCTTTCTGTCTTTTCTTTCTTTCTTTTCTTTTAATCTCTCTCACTATTTTGACTTCGGGCTGTACAATAAAAACAAAGTATTTTGATGTTGACTACTACAACTGACTAATGCCCAGCTAGAACTGTGGGGAAGGGGTGACAGGGCATTTATTTAAAAAATTGTTTTGATGGGAATCTAGAAAATTTTTGCAAAACAAAAAATAAATATTTTTGACTCTAACCAGAAAGTTGGTCTAGCAGTTACTGTACAGCCGTTCTCAGAAATGTGAAGAAAATGTGAGACGAACTTTGAGAGCCAAGAGTGAGACTAGTGTGTATAGAAAGTGAGACTAGTGTGTATAGAAAGTGAGACTAGTGTGTATAGAAAGTGAGACTAGTGTGTATAGAAAGTGAGACTAGTGTGTATAGAAAGTGAGACTAGTGTGTATAGAAAGTGAGACTAGTGTGTATAGAAAGTGAGACTAGTGTGTATAGAAAGTGAGACTAGTGTGTATAGAAAGTGAGACTAGAATTAGGTGTTAGGGAAAAAAAATCGAATTCGAATCTTTATGTTCAAAAATTGAGAGGAGAAATTGTTTGGATAACTTACTCGGCATCACCCCATGTTTTCAAGACTCAATATTTTTGTGTTGATAGAACAATTTCATATCTGTCTGCAGGCTCAACTTAAAAACATTCATTCACCACCTACCCCTTAGTCTGTTGGACCGTTGGGGTACCGCACACGATTTCTCCATTCCTCTCTGTCTTTTGCCTTTGATAGAACCTCTTTGAAAATGGCATGCCCGTCCATTCTTTTATGTTGTCTTCCCATCGCTTTCTCTGTCTGCCTCTTCTTCTTTTTCTGGTACTGTTCCCTGAAGGAAGGTCTTTGCGAGCCCCGAAGACCTTGTAATACGGCCAAAGAGTATTAGTTTGCGTTTTTTTTTTACAACCAGAAGGTCATCGTAGTGTCCAATCGCTGTAGTGACCCTGTCTCTCATCTCTTCGTTTGTGATGTGGCCTTTACATGTGGTACCTCGGATCATGCTGTACATTAGATTGCACTACTGACTTTTAACTATGGTGTCACTAGTTGTTGCCACTTGGACCAGAAAGCATTTAGAAGGGTGTCTGAAGCAGAAACAGACACTTAAGTCAAAAGTTCTCCTACAAACACGAAATTTGTCCTTAACAAAAGGAATGTTCTATACACGATGTGAGTTCTATCTGTTTTCTCTGTACATTCTGTATAAAACTTCAATTCAAGAGAAACAAATGTATATAAACTAATGTTCAAAAACGACCTTCTATGTTTAATCAGTCAGACTGGATATAAGATACATTGTATAATAATCATTAGCTTTACATCAGATAAGACAGCACGCTTTACAGTGTATAGATTTACACCAATTTGAGTACTTTGTATAATAGTCATTAGCTTTACAACTGAAAAGTCAGCACGGTTTACTTTGTATAGATTTACACCAGGAGGACGAATACACATTCCTGACCTTCTAAGCAAACAAGGTGAATGAGGGAGGTAAGCTATTAAAGGGAGGTAAATCGTTAGCGCTGATTTATTGCCCTTGGCTCAAAATGTGTTAATGAGATGTGCTTATGATCATTATCGATAGGGCGGGAGAGGAAAAAAAAAAATCCAACCCAAAACAACAAGTATCTGAAACCAGTGTTCAAGCCTGGAATGTTTTCTGGTTCCGGGTCATTGGAATCCTTCGATTCCTCCGGATCGTTAGTCTGAAGTGCAAACCTGGTTCCGTGAAAGCCGTAAAAGTAACGGGGGAGGGGGGGGGCCTGCAAGCTGATCCTCCCTCACCCCCGACCGCTTGGCCTTTTTTTCGCTCACGTAAACACTTGAGGAGTCTCATGGTACAGTGGCTTTTAGTGGTGGCAGCACTGCACAGCTTCACCTTGTCGCGGGGAACTTAAAAGATTGGAACTTTGAGAGAAATGTTTTTGTTTCGTTGGTTAAAACTGTTCGAATCGGTTTTTTTTTTTGTTGTTGTTTTTTAAGATTAAATGTTCGATAATCTATAAACTATTAGGGTTTAAGTGATCGACAATCTATAAACTGTATCCTGTACAGGACAAAGTAAGGTACTTCTTACATATTGAAGTCGATATTCGATTAACTAAAGTTAGAGTTTATTATCCAATGCTCAAAATCTCTTTTAACTTGTTTCTATTTGTTAACTCTCTTTCTCTCTCTCTTTCTCTCTCTTTCTCTCTCTCTCTTTTTCTCACTCTCTCTCTCTTTCTCACTGTAACGTTCTCTTTCTTTTACTTCCATATTCTTTTTTACTGCCTCTTTATGCCTCTCACTCTCTCTCTCTTTCTCAATCCTTTCTCTTACTGTCTCTTTCTTTTAATGCCTTTTTTTTAATGCATCTCTCACTGCATCTCACTTCTACTGCCTCTCTGTCTCTCTTTTACTGCCTCTCTCACTGCCTCTCACTTCTACTGCCTCTCTGTCTCTCTTTTACTGCCTCTCTCACTGCCTCTCACTTTTACTGCCTCTCTCACTGCCTCTCACTTCTACTGCCTCTCTGTCTCTCTTTTACTGCCTCTCTCACTGCCTCTCACTTTTACTGCCTCTCTCACTGCCTCTCACTTCTACTGCCTCTCTGTCTCTCTTTTACTGCCTCTCTCACTGCCTCTCTCACTGCCTCTCTCACTGCCTCTCTGTCTCTCTTTTACTGCCTCTCTCACTGCCTCTCACTTTTACTGCCTCTCTCACTGCCTCTCACTTCTACTGCCTCTCTGTCTCTCTTTTACTGCCTCTCTCACTGCCTCTCACTTCTACTGCCTCTCTGTCTCTCTTTTACTGCCTCTCTCACTGCCTCTCACTTTTACTGCCTCTCTCACTGCCTCTCACTTCTACTGCCTCTCTGTCTCTCTTTTACTGCCTCTCTCACTGCCTCTCTCACTGCCTCTCTCACTGCCTCTCTGTCTCTCTTTTACTGCCTCTCTCACTGCCTCTCACTTTTACTGCCTCTCTCACTGCCTCTCACTTCTACTGCCTCTCTGTCTCTCTTTTACTGCCTCTCTCACTGCCTCTCACTTCTACTGCCTCTCTCACTGCCTCTCACTTCTACTGCCTCTCTCACTGCCTCTCACTTCTACTGCCTCTCTCACTGCCTCTCACTTCTACTGCCTCTCTGTCTCTCTTTTACTGCCTCTCTCACTGCCTCTCTCACTGCCTCTCTCACTGCCTCTCTGTCTCTCTTTTACTGCCTCTCTCACTGCCTCTCACTTTTACTGCCTCTCTCACTGCCTCTCACTTCTACTGCCTCTCTGTCTCTCTTTTACTGCCTCTCTCACTGCCTCTCTCACTGCCTCTCACTTCTACTGCCTCTCTGTCTCTCTTTTACTGCCTCTCTCACTGCCTCTCACTTCTACTGCCTCTCTGTCTCTCTTTTACTGCCTCTCTCACTGCCTCTCACTTTTACTGCCTCGCTCTTTTACTGTGTCTCTCTCTTTCTCACTCATTTCTCGTACTGCCTCTCTCTTTTTTACTGCCTCTCTCTTTTACTGCCTCTCTTGCAGTTACCTAGTTTCAACTCCTTTTAGTTTGTACATCTGGAAAATTCTGGCTAGTATGTACAAGAAAAATCATTATAATTAAGTAAGTGTTAGCCCCTGTGCCTGTGAAATCTCAATTTTTAAAAAGTATACATCTCTGTGCATACAGAGTGCTGAATTCAAGCAAAAAGTGCAAGACTTTCAAAGACTTTAGATGCCCGCCAAATAAAAGATTTCCTAATTTTAGAAATCAATGTCTATGTCAAGGAATAAGCTCAACGTCATTTCAAAAGCTTGGACTTAACTTAGTTCCCAAAGATGGTTGTACAAGTATTATTTAATAAATGGATGTTGTTCTGGGTTAATCAGTAAAGAGTAGACTTTTTGTCACGCTGTACTGTGTGTTGGCCACCTGTACTCTCTACACTGGTTTGACTCCACAGGTGATCTTGTTTACAAGAGATGTCATGAATATAATCAGTTAAATTTCTGTTGTCACACTTTGAGTTTCAATTATAATAACACTTACAATATTTACTACAAAACACTTACAATGTTGACTGAAAAACACTTTCAATGTTCTACAAAACACTTTCAATGTTGACTAAACATACACTTACATTGTTGACTACAAAACACTTTCAATGTTGACTAAACATACACTTACATTGTTGACTACAAAACACTTTCAATGTTGACTAAACATACACTTACAATGTTGACTACAAAACACTTTCAATGTAGACTAAACATACACTTCCAATGTTGACTACAAAATACTTTCAATGTTGACTGCAAAACACTTTCAATGTTGACTACAAAACACTTTCAATGTTGACTACAAAACACTTTCAATGTTGACTGCAAAACACTTTCAATGTTGACTGCAAAACACTTTCAATGTTGACTGCAAAACACTTTCAATGTTGACTACAAAACACTTTCAATGTTGACTGCAAATACTTTCAATATTTGTTGCAAAACACTTTCAATGTTGACTACAAATACTTTCAATATTTGTTGCAAAACACTTTCAATGTTGACTACAAAACACTTTCAATGTTGACTAAACAAACACTTTCAATGTTAACCACAAAACACTTTCAATGTTAACTACAAAACACTTTCAATGTTGACTACAAAACACTTTCAAGTTGACTGCAAAACACTTTCAATGTTGACTACAAAACACTTTCAATATTGACTACAAAACACTTTCAATGTTGACTACAAAACACTTTCAATGTTGACTGCAAAACACTTTCAATATTGACTACAAAACACTTTCAATGTTGACTACAAAACACTTTCAATGTTGACTGCAAAACACTTTCAATATTGACTACAAATACTTTCAATATTGACTGCAGAACACTTTCAATGTTGACTACAAAACACTTTCAATGTTGACTACAAATACTTTCAATATTTGTTGCAAAACACTTTCAATGTTGACTGCAAAACACTTTCAATGTTGACTAAACAAACACTTTCAATATTGACTAAGACTAAACAAACACATATACATTGACTTCACTTACTTCTGCTGACACCCAGTGGAACATGGGACTCTGGGCGATTCTGCGCAGTTGAATCCATGTCCAAGCTGCCATCTTTGTTTTTTGTTCCACTGATCACCCTCGTGTTTGTTTTGATCTTCCCGCCTTTCTGTCCCCCTATGGCCTCATTCCAGAACAGGTATTGCAGTATTTTCTATTGTTGCTTTTTTTTTCTTTTTTTTTTACAACTCTCACCCAGTCCGTCTGGTAAAAAGTTTAAACATTTTTTTCCCCACTTCCCATTCTCGGATCAAGTTGAAACTTTGCACAATTATTAATAGTCGATGACAATGCAAGAGTCTATTTTTTAAAATTGTCAATTATTAATCAATTATTAGTAATTAATAAATTTTGTTTTGCATAGCAGAAAGGGAGTTAAATCTGCCATCTTGAGATAAATGACAGTAGTTAGCAGTTCTTTCCCTTAGATAAGCTTAGCTTTTTTTAAACATTCTCTTTTCTTTTGCATGTTCTTGTTTTTTATTATATTTCCAATCCAGCCCAATTCGAATCTTTTCAGTTCTTGTCTTATTGGTGTATGCTGGGTTGTTTCCCCCAGACTCTAGTTTGAGATTTTATTCGGCTATCTAAAACTAATAAATAAATATAACTGAGGTATTTAGAATAAATAACTTTCGAGAAATAACACACTCACTCTTGGAGGAAGAAATGTGTTCTCTTAAAAGCACCATAAACAAAGAGAGAGGAGCTTTGTAGAGTGACTATAATACTATTTAGGTGGTAGTGAGAAAAGTGTTACTTTGTCCACAAACTTAAGAGTGCACGGTTCTGGACTGACCAGTGGGCAGTGTTTAATCTACTCATCAACTGGACGCGCTATTTAATTCCTTCTGTCTGATACAGGCGAGGACCTGGCGTCTATTGATTGAATCTATTTTTTTTTAACTGGTAGCTTCTGAGTCACGCTGACCATTGTCCAAGAAAGATCAATTACAAGAGAGTCTGACCATTTGGGAATACCTTAAACCGGCTGACCAGAGAAACACACTAAGTCTGAAGTCTGTCCATTCGCCATTTAGCGGAGAGACGAACAGAGCAAACGTGTAGCTGAATAACTCATGGACAAATTGGACAAACAAAATGGACAAACAAAATGAACAAACAAATTGGACAAACAAAATGAACAAACAAAATGGACAATCAACTTGAACAAACAAAATGGACAATCAACTTGAACACACAAAATGAACAATCAACTTGAACACACAAAATGGACAATCAACTTGAACACACAAAATGGACAAACAAAATGGACAAACAAAATGGACAATCAACTTGAACAAACAAAATGAACAATCAACTTGAACACACAAAATGGACAATCAACTTGAACAAACAAAATGGACAAACAAAATGGACAATCAACTTGAACAAACAAAATGAACAATCAACTTGAACACACAAAATGGACAATCAACTTGAACAAACAAAATGAACAAACATAATGAACAAACATAATGGACAATCAACTTGAACAAACAAAATGGACAATCAACTTGAACAAACAAAATGAACAAACAAAATGAACAAACAAAATGGACAATCAACTTGAACAAACAAAATGAACAAAAAAAATGAACAAACAAAATGGACAATCAACTTGAACAAACAAAATGGACAATCAACTTGAACAAACAAAATGGACAATCAACTTGAACAAACAAAATGAACAAAAAAAATGGACAATCAACTTGAACAAACAAAATGAACAAAAAAAATGGACAATCAACTTCAACACACAAAATGGACAATCAACTTGAACAAACAAAATGGGCAATCAACTTGAAAACACAAAAATGGACAATCAACTTGAACACACAAAATGGACAATCAACTTGAAAACACAAAAATGGACAATCAACTTGAACACACAAAATGGACAATCAACTTGAACAAACAAAATGGACAATAAACTTGAACAAACAAAATGGACAATCAACTTGAACACACAAAATGGACAATCAACTTGAACAAACAAAATGGACAATCAACTTGAAAACACAAAAATGGACAATCAACTTGAACAAACAAAATGGACAATCAACTTGAACAAACAAAATGGACAATCAACTTGAACAAACAAAATGGACAATCAACTTGAACAAACAAAATGGACAATCAACTTGAACAAACAAAATGGGCAATCAACTTGAAAACACAAAAATGGACAATCAACTTGAACAAACAAAATGGACAATCAACTTGAACAAACAAAATGGACAATCAACTTGAACAAACAAAATGGGCAATCAACTTGAACAAACAAAATGGACAATCAACTTGAACAAACAAAATGGGCAATCAACTTGAAAACACAAAAATGGACAATCAACTTGAACAAACAAAATGGACAATCAACTTGAACAAACAAAATGGGCAATCAACTTGAAAACACAAAAATGGACAATCAACTTGAACACACAAAATGGACAATCAACTTGAAAACACAAAAATGGACAATCAACTTGAACACACAAAATGGACAATCAACTTGAAAACACAAAAATGGACAATCAACTTGAACACACAAAATGGACAATCAACTTGAACAAACAAAATGGACAATCAACTTGAAAACACAAAAATGGACAATCAACTTGAACAAACAAAATGGACAATCAACTTGAACAAACAAAATGGGCAATCAACTTGAACAAACAAAATGGACAATCAACTTGAAAACACAAAAATGGACAATCAACTTGAACAAACAAAATGGGCAATCAACTTGAACAAACAAAATGGGCAATCAACTTGAACAAACAAAATGGACAATCAACTTGAACAAACAAAATGGACAATCAACTTGAACAAACTAAATGGACAATCAACTTGAACAAACAAAATGGACAATCAACTTGAACAAACAAAATGGACAATCAACTTGAACAAACAAAATGGGCAATCAACTTGAAAACACAAAAATGGACAATCAACTTGAACAAACAAAATGGGCAATCAACTTGAACACACAAAAATGGACAATCAACTTGAAAACACAAAAATGGACAATCAACTTGAACAAACAAAATGGACAATCAACTTGAAAACACAAAAATGGACAATCAACTTGAACAAACAAAATGGGCAATCAACTTGAAAACACAAAAATGGACAATCAACTTGAACAAACAAAATGGACAATCAACTTGAACAAACAAAATGGGCAATCAACTTGAAAACACAAAAATGGACAATCAACTTGAAAACACAAAAATGGACAATCAACTTGAACAAACAAAATGGACAATCAACTTGAACAAACAAAATGGGCAATCAACTTGAAAACACAAAAATGGACAATCAACTTGAACAAACAAAATGGGCAATCAACTTGAACAAACAAAATGGACAATCAACTTGAACAAACAAAATGGACAATCAACTTGAACAAACAAAATGGGCAATCAACTTGAACAAACAAAATGGGCAATCAACTTGAACAAACAAAATGGGCAATCAACTTGAAAACACAAAAATGGACAATCAACTTGAACAAACAAAATGGACAATCAACTTGAACAAACAAAATGGGCAATCAACTTGAACAAACAAAATGGGCAATCAACTTGAACAAACAAAATGGACAATCAACTTGAACAAACAAAATGAACAATCAAATTGAACAAACAAAATGGACAATCAACTTGAACAAACAAAATGGACAATCAACTTGAACAAACAAAATGGACAATCAACTTGAACAAACAAAATGGACAATCAACTTGAACAAACAAAATGGACAATCAACTTGAACAAACAAAATGGACAATCAACTTGAACAAACAAAATGGACAATCAACTTGAACAAACAAAATGGACAATCAACTTGAACAAACAAAATGGACAATCAACTTGAACAAACAAAATGGACAATCAACTTGAACAAACTAAATGGACAATCAACTTGAACAAACAAAATGGACAATCAACTTGAACAAACAAAATGGACAATCAACTTGAACAAACAAAATGGACAATCAACTTGAACACACAAAATGGACAATCAACTTGAACAAACTAAATGGACTATCAACTTGAACACACAAATAAATGGAAAACAACATAAACAAACATTATTAGTAATCACCATAACCAAAAATAAAACATAGACAATCAACATGACCAAGGATAGAAGATGAAACATCAACACTACCAAAAAAGCCAATGAACAATCAACATTGCCAAAAAAAAACCATGAACCATCAACATTGCCAAAAAAAAAAACATGAGCCATCAACATTGCCAAAAAAAAAAACATGAACCATCAACATTGCCAAAGAATGAAAATGGATAATCAACATGAGAACAAAAAAGACTTCATCAATACAAAAAAAAAAAAAAAACATAACCACAAATAAAACATGAGCAAATAACATAACCATGTAAAAAAAAACCATGGATAAGCAATCGATCAATTAGCATAGTAAATCAGTTTCAAAACAGTAACATGGGCAAATAACTTGGACAAAACAATATGGACCACTAACTCTCTGTAAACAACATTGACAAACAAAAAGCCATGGAAACAAAAAAAACCATGGACTAAAAGCGTGAACGAATAGCATAGGTAAACAGCCTTGACTAACAAAGTGGACATAATAGCATGGGCTAACAGATTGGACAAACATAATGGACAAATATTATAAACAAACAACAAAGACATTCCAAATGGATAAAAACAACTGGCTACACAGCTAAAGCCCTTTACCCGATATTTGTTTCTTTGTTTGCTTTGTCTTTTTTTTTAGGGTTAAGAGTTTTCTTTGTTTTTAAGCAATTATGTTTTTCCAGAAATGTTTGTCTTTGTTTATATTTTTTGTTGGTAAAAAAAAAAACTAGCGATTTTTTTTTTTATTTTATTTCGAAAAAAAAAAAAGAGGTGGGGTACTAGGTTAAAAAAAAATACTAACCACCTGCTGAGTAGAATCACATTTATATAATCATATGTTGAAAAAAATATAGATGGAAACTACATTAGTCTATAATGGAATTATGGCATAAACACGCGACTAATAAAAAAAAAAAAGAAATTTAAAAATTCCAGTAGAATAGAATCTCGTAAAACAAGATGGCGGCATTGTAATGAAATCACGTGACGGTTAAGTAACCTTAGTCTTTTCTCTCTTTCTCTCTCTCTCTCTCTCTCTCTCTCTCTCTCTTTCTCTTTCTCTCTCTCTCTCTTTCTCTTCTCTCTCTCTCTCTCTCTCTCTCTCTCTCTCTCTCTCTCTTACACATTAAAGCGCTACTTCTCAGGCAGCAGTTTGTCGTTAATGTAATGTTCACCCAAAAGCTCCCATAGAGACACCACCCTCCCAACCCTACCCACACACAAACATTTTAGATGATTTTTAACATGAAACTCAGCTGTCGCTTCTAATCCCAGAATGGTGTCTGAGATGAACAACACATTAGCAAAAGTACAGAAATATTTCACAAACCTCAACACAATTCATTAGAATGTGTGAAAAACATTACCATGGTTCAATAAACATTTGAAGTATAGATCGCGTATAGTCTTTAAATGCTAAGTGTAGGGTCTTTCAAACCTTCTGACACCAATTCTGTCTTTGTTCAACGCCTCATTGAAAGAACACACAAGGACACATGGACTTGACAATAAGACCTGTTCATACAGATATGACGCAGTTAAACAGTAAAGGTTAATTTCATGTTTTAACTCTTTCTCTCCGTAACTAGTTTCCACGCTCCGGTGGAATTCTTCATTTTGCTCATTTGTGTTTCACGACCCTGTTATGATTAAACTTCAATAACGTTTATGTTTGTTATCATGAAATATTTTATTAGGTATAGATTTATAAGAGAATGTGTGCTCTTTTTAATATAACACAAATTAAAGTTAATAATACCAAAAACTCATTTAATTTAATGGGGTCAAATCAACGTTGCTATCGTAAGTTAGGAGAGAAAGAGTTAAAAGTCTGGAAATTCCATCTACAAAATGAAAATTATTGGCAAAGATGCTAGAAATGCTATTTTTCAGTATTTCGATGGGCAAACAGATTCGTATGCTTTTCTGTGGTAAAGTATTTAGGTTACAGATGGGTCTCCTTAACCTTAATCTTCTGATTAAGAGAAACTGTCTCTTTAGCCTTTGTAAAGCCAAGTTTTAAAATAAGAAAAAGTTTAAAAAATAATAATTTCGACTGTACAGAAGATAAGAATACATATAGGTAGAACCGTGCTAATTACGTTTGAGAATAGGCCACGTGACATTATGTTTATATGAGTTCTGACTTCACATTTACCTGGACTTGTTCAGATCTGCTACTTACATTTCTGCTGTGCGCCACATTCCCATATAGTTCAGAGCTATGCAACCTTTTCCACCTGAGGGTCACATAAAATTCCTAATAACATGTCACGGCCCACAGCACTTAGACACATCGTCTGCAACTTCATAATTCAAAGAAATGTTTTTATTTTATGTTTGACGTTGTTGTTGTTTTTTTGCCAAGACAGCACTGTGCCACGGGTCCTATATCGTCCTCGTTCCGGGTATCGTCCTCGTTCCGGGTATCATCCTCGTTCCGGGTATCGTCCTCGTTCCGGGTAGAAACAAATAATTGAGTTTTAAAATGTCATAAAACTAACTTTAAGGCAAAAATATTTGTTAGCGAAAGAGAAATAAATAGCTTTCGATTATCAGAAGAATATTAAAAGTGGTCGCTAATCAAAAGAAGTGCTTAAAAAGTATTCGATTTTCAAAATAAATGTGAAAAGTATTCGATTATCAAAGAAATCATGACCCAGTTCGCAAAATGGAAACCTTAGACAGGCACCTACTCAAAACCAAAAATTCACAAGTCTGGCACTCGAAACAAGCTGAAAATAATTTTATGCAATAATCTCTGGACCTCAAAAAAGAAATAGCATTAGTAAACATAACTATTGAATCAACTACTTTATACAACAGACAACTGTTATCGACCTAAACTCTCTTCCTTCTATAAGAGACAGTCTCGAAAATATTGCAAAAAAATGTACCCGCAACCGAAAAGAACTCAATGAATTAGAGAGCCCTTCTTTAACTACCTATTACCCTAACAAACAATGGGTCAGAGGTCACACAGATGGATCATCTAAAAAATCCAACACAAACGGACGATATGGCATATTAATTGAATAGCCAAATAGAGAAAGATTAGAAAAAACCATTGCAACGGCGATCTCTACTACAGCCACAGAGCAGAAAGAGTAGTACTCTACCAGGTTAATAAACCACCCAAGCACGTCAAACAGCCAGGTGGTCTTCCTAACTGACGCCAGATTGGTCCCGCAAAGCCTGAAACACTCTGTTGCTTCCTGTCTACAACTCTGGACAGCTCTTGGAAATCTCAAGAACACGGAAACTCCTCTTCAATGGGTCCCAGCACACATTAACATAGAAGGCAATGAAAAAGCAGACGCATTGATCAAAAACTGGGAAAATGACCAAACAATAAAAAAAAAGTTCCTCTCTACCAGAAGAAATGTACAAAAAATAAAGAGTAAAATAAATGAGTAATGGACCAGCTCTCAAGAAGTTGTAAGAAACACATCGCCTATTACAAGCTATTCCGACACGACCAACACGTATTATTTCGTAATATATTTCTTCTCAGAATAGGACACAGCAGAATAAGACAATATGTGTTCCGGTAGCTAAAAAATAAGGACCAGAGAGACTTTCCCTTGTGAAGCATCACCAGAGAATACTGAACATGTAATATTATGTTAATTTTTGAACAAATAAAAGGTTTAAACAAAATTCCGCCATGCAGCTACCATTTTCTACAGTATGGCTCTGCACTGCAGATTGTTCAACTCTTTCTCTCCTGACCGACGATACCAACGTTGCATCAGAATGTGGTAAATAATTACGGAGAGAAAGAGTTAAGAAGTAACTGCTTCAAGTTTCGTCACAGCTTGTGTTTAAATCTGTTGACTAGTTACGCTCTTTTATCAAGATGGCTGCTTTTTGTAAAAAAAAATACTCCTTCTCTCCTAGTGCTATTAGAGCATGGAATGGGTTGCCTGAGCCAGCCAGGAAAACCAGTGACTTGGTAGAGTTTGAGTTTTGAGTTTTTGGCACATTGGCACAATTTAGGCCATGTCGTGCCCTTCACTCTTTCTCTCCTAACTGACGATGCCAACGTTCATTTGACCCAATTAAATTAAACTAATTTTTGGTTTTATAAACTTTACTTTGTGTTATATAAAAAGAGCATGCATTCCTCTATAATTATATACCTACTATAACATTTCCTGGTTATATACAAAAAAGTTATTGAAGTTTAATCATAACAGGGCAGTGAAACACAAAATGAACAAAATGAATAATTCCTTCGGAACGTGGGAAATAATTACGGGGAGAAAGAGTTAAGTTAAGTTATTGTTTAACATGCTAGACTAGATGCATGACGCATATGACTTAATCATTTTCTTTTTGAAGTAACGTCTGTATTTTATAAGAGAAGTATTGTATGTTAGGTTTTTTTAATGGAGTTGAAAAACAAGAGAAGAAGAAAAAAAAAACAGAACCATTATTTTCGCCTGTAGAAGTTGTATGTTGTGTAGGGTGCTTAAGGGCTTCAACCACACCATGGTTACACCTACGTGCTTTGCCACCCGTGAGACTCCGCATACTCTGCAACCGCAATAACGTCACTGGCTATCGAACTCAAAAGGTGAGATCAAAGGTCAATCGTGATACTTACCAAATATATGAAAGGTTATCTCTGACCATTTGGACAACATTAGTTCCGGGGAAACCAAAATGTTTTTGATTAGGTCACTAGGTTAGAAAGGAAGAAAAGATGTAGGTTTTTATTGAGTTTTTGTTTTCCAACTTGGAGGATAATCAACACAAGTCTCAAATGTTAAATAACATCTTACTGACGCTAGTTTACAGGTTGTTATAGACAAATAGAATTAACGTCTGTGATATATAAGATAAGATAACAATAAAAGTGTCCTGGGATACTTTTAGATAGCGTTTACAGCGTCACAAATGGGCACCAGGAACTAGCATCGATCATGATCTTGTATATATAAGTTTGATGATGATTGGATGAGCAGAAGTGGTCGAAAAATTGGCTGCAAAATCTAAACAACATTCAAGAACTAAACAGAGGTTGTTGTTTTGTTGTTGTTGTTGTTTTTGCTGTTGTTGGCCTCTTTCCGTCGTAACGACTATGGATCTTCTCCAAGACCACTTTTTGATGTGGATATGGAGGCCTATTCTCGAGAGACATTCCCGTCCACATAGATTACAGATTAAGATGGCAATCGCTTTGGTGGCAGAGGAGCCAGACAATTTTCGTTTGACACGCTTTTCTTCCAGAGCTGAGGTGTTTTTCGCTGTCCATAGATCTCTTGGTCACCACCTCTGTCCACATAGTGCGGTCTAGGGCTACGTCTTACCAGTTATCGACATCACTGTCCACTGCTTTGGCGTCCAGTTTGATTACGTCCACATGTAGATGGGGACCTCTGGTTTTTCTTGAGCCAATCGCGAGTTGTCCATAAATAATGACTTTTCGGGAAACCTAGCGAGTTAATAAAAGCGTTGTAAAAAAACATCTTGAAGTGATACACATCTTGAAGTGATACACATCTTGAAGTGATACACATCTTGAAGTGATACACATTTTAAAGTGATACACATCTTGAAGTGATACACATCTTGAAGTGATACACATCTTGAAAGGGAGCTCTTGTTCACTTTTGCTGGCCTGGAGTTCCAAGAGCCGAAGTCTCAACTCTACCTGACAGTTTCAAGAAGAAGTGATACACATCTTGAAGTCGACAACTATCTGAGGTCACGTTGACCTTTAGACCCATTTCAGTGACATAGTTTGAACCAGTTGGTTGGTTTGACTTCATAAACACTTTATTTACGCATGAGTGAACACCTGTTTCTGTAACTACACGTTGGACTCCACCCCTTTTTTTTTTTTACTTTTCAGTCATTAAAAAAAAACTGCAGAGATAAACAATTATACCTACACATTAATTAACTTACTGGGGACCAGTCAATCCTACGTGGTTGTCACGTGGTTGGATACTCATGAGATCATTAAAGACATATGCCATTCGATTCTTAACTCTTGCTCTCCTAACTGACGATACCAGCATTGATTCCACCAGAATGTGGTAAATAATTACGGAGAGAAAGAGTTAAGGCATTTGTAATAATGAGTGTTTTATACCTTGATAGTTTTTTTTTTCCCAGACCTACTATTGACTTGAATGAAATGTCTGCCTAAAGAGAATGTTGTATAGTTAACTTCTTTTAATTTGATTGTGAATTTGGTTCAATAGTTTTTTAATATGTCTATGTCATTCAGTTTGTCTATGTCATTCAGTTTGTCTATGTCATTCAGTTTGTCTATGTCATTCAGTTTGTATATGTCATTCAGTTTGTCTATGTTTTAGTCCAAGTAAGAAAATTTTCCCTTTCAGATCTTACGATCTAAGGGGCAGATGATGTTAAGGTCATCTGTTTCTATGACCAACGGTTAACGTGCAGGATGTCATATGGCCAGGACAACGCCGTTTCTTCCCCCAGCTAAAGTCAGGTACCCATTTAGGTGGACTCAAGGGCGCCCCGAAAATCCCGAAATTCAAAATCCCAGTCTTCATCGAAAATCGAACTCAGCCAGGCGATTAACCACTCAGCCAATGTGCCACCTTAGACTAAGTCCGTATGTCTATAGACAGGCCTAGAAAAAAAAATGTTTCTTTATCTTTACAAAGATTGCGATTGTTCTATTCTTAAACATTTTAATAAATCTCTTTATCCGATATCATCGTCTACTACTGCTTCGACGCTTTGAAAGAGAGAGAGAGAAAGAGAGAGAGAGAGAAAAAGAAAGAGAGAGAGAGAGAGAAAAGTTTACTGCATTCTTTCGGAGTATAAAACTGATTATAAAAGATTTTATTGATCTTTCTGTAATATAAGTTTTAGTTAATACTAAACTACTGAACTATCCACGATATTATTTCGTGTATAAATATAAATATAAAGGATGACATCTTTTTTTTTTTTTTTTTAAGGAAAGGATGACATCTTAGTTCTTTCTCTGTATACTGTATTGTTAGCAACTATTTTTTATCCTTATGAATAAATTCCTCCTAAAAGATATATGATAATAATTTGGTGAAGCCTTATCTGCATAAAGTTGTCTTAAATGTTCATTGACGAATATTATTTAGACATCAATTTTAAAGTTTGATATTTCCATTTTTATTTTTTTTTTATCTTCTTTTTTTTGCATTAGTTACATCAGTGTTTCCCAAACTGTGGCTTAAATTGGTGTTCTGTGATTAGTGTAAACTATAAACTTTGAACTGACCTAAATTCTGTCTTTGATTTGAAGCAAAAATACAAACACCAACCTTTAAATGATTTCTGGTCGATTTTTTGTCTGAAGAGTATCTTATTGTTTCAAAACAAGCCAATGATATTTTACTACAGTCTACTACTATCTATTTGTGAGAAGCAGGATTTTTTTTTATGTTGAATCAAAGTCCATGTATATACTGGTATATCTAGATACAGGCGCTTGATGCCCACCAGAAGTCAAGCTCGTCAAGAACACAGTTGCATCATAGTTGATGAACTCTAATTTCCCAGGATGCTTATGTTAAGTATTTTGTAATACGGAAGTGTGTCACTTCCGTTATGTATGTAGCAATCTATTAGTACTCTATAGTAATTGTATTTCAAGGTGTATATAAGTGCTAAAATGGAAATCAAAAGTTGGTTTATATCAGTTTACATATTATTTTTTGAAAAAAAATGAAGGGCTGATAGGGTTGAGCTTTTACATAAAAAGATAACTTCCGAATGGGGCTCAGTGTCCCAAAAAAATTGAGAATAGTTGCACTAGAGGTCTGTCCACTAGCCCGTGGCAGTGACGCAGAGTCAACTCAATGAAACGTGACGATCTGACAGCTCTACGTATTTCACACCCTGAATCTGTTGCTTCAAGTGTCACGGCCACGTCGCGTGGGCCCAGTAGCTGACTGCGTGACACACATCCTGACAATATGCCCCATTCGTCGCGTGCACTTCTGTGATTTTCTTGATTGATTCATGCGGTCGGTTCAAGATGTCGATTGGATGTATGTGATTTATCGATTTAGCGGCTAATCGAACTTATCGTGATAGTTTTTTTACTTTCTTATTTTAATAGAATTGTACGTGTTCGCTTTAAAGGAAAACCGTATGACGGATGTGTACATTTGTGATTTACATATATCACATTGCATGAACTAATAAAGATTTTTTTTGCTTTGTTTTATGTCGATCTATGTATTTCACAATAGTATTTTCTGTGTTTATTTATATTCTTTTTTCTTGTCTCCAATACAGGTTTATTCTTTCATCAATTCTTCTGGGGATTTCAGTGCAGAAGTCAAGATACGTTGCGTGAAATTTCATCTCGGCTCGCTCATGTTTTGAAAGCAGACACTATGTTGACAGCGAGATATTTTTACCCACAGACATCATTTCCGCTGACCTAAAAATAGAGGAGGATGAGAGATGGAATGTTGTGACATAGGTCATGTACTGATTCAGAAGATGACCTGATTGTTTGTTCCAAGGCGTATCTAGCACATACAGACACTAACTGTTTAATGATGGCCACTACAGCGACACAGACGAGCGCAGCGTCCTCGTCAATTAGCAGTTACCTCTTGTACGATGATGACTCGAACGTATCCACCTTTCAAGATAACGTCACGGCCTGCGACGAGATATTGGCCAGCCTGCCGGGACCCCCTCCACTGTACTCGGCCCCTTCCAAGTACGCCATCAGCGCGGTGCTTATCGTGGTGCCCATCTTGACCATCTTTGGCAACTGCGTGGTCATCCTGGCCGTCATCACGCACCGGAAGCTTAGGACGATCACCAACGCTTTCGTGGTCAGCTTGGCCGTGGCGGACATGTGCGTGGCCCTGTTCGTCATGCCGTTCTCCATCTACCAGCAGCTCAACAACAAGGTGTGGATGCTAGGTTCCGTTCTGTGCAAGCTCTCTTCCAGCCTTGACGTCATGATGTGCACTGTCTCCATCTTCCACCTGTCCTGCCTGGCAATCGATCGCTACCTGGCCATCTGTCGCCCGTTCCTTCACGAGCGACTCACCGTACGCTGGATTGGGTTCATGCTGACCTTTTGTTGGGTCACCCCGATATTTATCTCGTTCATCCCCATCTTCAACGGATGGAACCACATTGGAATAGAGGATATCATCTCCTGCGCTTTTCCGGTTGAGGCCGAAGCGTGCGTTTTTGTCGTAAACATACCCTTCGCCATCATCTGCTCCCTCATCGCCTTCTACATTCCCGTCATTTTTATGGGCGTGTGCAACGCCAAGATTTACATGGCCGCCATCAAGCAAGCTCACCAGATTCGAACCCTGGAAGCCGCGGGGAATCACAATCATTACAGCCACTGCAAGCGGAAGAGCAAGTTCAAGCAGGAGTCCAAAGCGGCTAAGACTCTGGGGATCATTATGGGCTGTTTCTCGGTCTGCTGGTTTCCCTTCTTCATCATGAACGTCATCGACCCCATCATATCGTATTCCACGCCCTACGTCCCAGCGCAGATTGCGCTCTGGCTGGGGTATATAAACTCACTCATGAACCCTTTATTGTACTATTACTTCAATCGGAACTTTTACTACGCGTTCCGGCGCCTGCTTTCCTGCAAGGTCTGCAAGGGTGTCAGGGACTACGAAGAGGACGCCCTCAACACCACCCAGATGTCCGAATGACTAGCAGCGTCCCACCGTGACGGGAACCACCGCCGGGTCAGCGGCCACAGCTCGGCCGGCAGCAACACCACGGGCCAGCTGCTGGTCGCTAGGAGCAACGGGGCCAACGGCATGGGCTCGCGGCACGTGGGACGCAGCGTCAGTACCGGCTTCAAGGACGATTCTGAGGTCATTACCAGGCTGACCGCCAGCCTCACGGCAGAGACAATCGCTGACCAATCAGGATACTCCTGACAAGAGCTTACACCTAGGGCTCTTTATTCAATTTCCTTCGATGACCTATTTATGTATCAGACATAAATGTACAAATATCTACACAACAAACTCTACGTATCAAACAATACCGGTATCAACATTTTAAAACAATGATATTATTACGTAATACCTCAACATTTCAAAGATCTCAGTTTTTTTTAAATTTCACTCATCTCAATTTTCTTTCTTCATTTACTACAACGGATTCTCTCCCTTTAAAGCATCCATTCTAAAAATAACTAAATATTGTATGGTATTCCAATCTAGCCTTTCTGTGTTTTATTCACTCATATTTTAACCAAAAACTGAATCAAACCTGTGATTTCCCCTCTGTAAATGTTTACAAAAATCTGTAAAAAGTTATGAATTAAATGTTTCTATTTTTATATGCTTACATTACAAACTAACGCCCAACACACGGAAATCTATTTCTTTTCATCACGCACAGAAGAGCCTATTGTTCATCTCTATCTCTACAAGTAATTGGATATATGTATATAGACTCTTATGATTCTATTTGTATCATATCACATACAACTTTGTTTTTTTTTTCTGTTTACTTGGGCTCAATTACAAGCTTGTGAACATGGAACCAACAATTGGATATATTGTTTCCTAATTCTGACTGGATAGCTTCACAGTTTTGTTGATGCTCTTTGTTTGTGATGGGTATATGTACATTATATCTCTTCAAGCCACTACATTACTGATATTAATTGTATATATTTCAAGCCACTACATTTCTGGTATACATTGTACTAATGTCAAACCACTACATTACTGGTTTTCATTGGACTGATGTCAAACCGATAAATGTGTTTTACATGTTACGGATGTTCCTTTAGATGCTTAAGATGATTCATCCTAGCTCAAGTCTCCCGCAGGACCACGGGGGGGATGGTGACGTTCAGGTTCGAACCTGGGACCACGAAGACCATCGAACGAAAGTCCAGAGCACATACAACACGACCAGGTAGTCAGTCATTACTGGTATACATCGTACTGATATCTATGTGCTACATTACTGGCAGAGTTGGTTATTTACATTTATTTGATACATGAAACTTTTACTTAGTCAATTTAAAAAAAAAAAATGATGACCTAGATGACCTTACAAAAGCTAATCCATGACACAGTTCATTGAAAACATTTTTTAAAGTGTTTAGAAATAATTCAGAACTTTTACATTCATAATGGTGTGTTGTCTGTGGGTGTTGGTTTGGTGTGTTGTCTCTGTGTCTTGGTTTAGTGTGCTGTTTCTGTGTCTTAGTTTGTGTGTTGTCTCTGTGTCTTGGTTTGTGTGTTGTCTCTGTGTCTTGGTTTGCTTATTGTCTCTGTGTCTTGGTTTGATGTGTTGTCTCTGTATGTTGGTTTAGTGTGCTGTTTCTGTGTCTTGGTTTGTGTGTTGTCTCTGTGTCTTGGTTTGCTTATTGTCTCTGTGTCTCGGTTTGATGTGTTGTCTCTGTATGTTGGTTTGATGTGTTGTCTCTGTGTGTTGGTTTAGTGTGCTGTTTCTGTGTCTTGGTTTGTGTGTTATCTCTGTGTCTTGGTTTGATGTGTTGTCTCTGTGTGTTGGTTTAGTGTGCTGTTTCTGTGTCTTGGTATAGTGTGCTGTTTCTGTGTCTTGGTTTGTGTGTTGTCTCTGTGTGTTGGTTTAGTGTGCTGTTTCTGTGTCTTGGTTTGTGTGTTGTCTCTGTGTCTTGGTTTGATGTGTTGTCTCTGTGTCTTGGTTTGTGTGTTGTCTCTGTGTCTTGGTTTGTGTGTTGTCTCTGTGTCTTGGTTTGCTTATTCTCTGTGTCTTGGTTTGATGTGTTGTCTCTGTATGTTGGATTGATGTGTTGTCTCTGTGTGTTGGTTTAGTGTGCTGTTTCTGTGTCTTGGTTTGTGTGTTGTTTCTGTGTCTTGGTTTGTGTGTTGTCTCTGTGTCTTGGTTTGATGTGTTGTCTCTGTGTGTTGGTTTAGTGTGCTGTTTCTGTGTCTAAGTTTGTGTGTTGTGTTTTTATTTCATTTTAGTGAAAGAATCGAACAATCGAAGAATCGTACCCTGTTCCTTTTTTTTATGTTTCTAAAAGATGTATCTGCGACTGAAGTGTTTCTCTTTTATCACACAAGATTCATAATTACAGAAATACCCAGAGTTTTAAATTTGTGAAGATTTTAAAAGGGGGTTATATCATATGAACGTGAACTGACCTTGAATGACATTCATTATCATCTTTCCTTGACTTTTGTCGAAAGGAAGATGTGAAGCTGCTCTTAGCACGATATCCAGAGAGAGGCTGGTCCATTCTTTTGCCTTGTCCAGCCAGCTTTTCTTTGGACGACCCAACCAGCTCTAAATCCGTCTCATCACAGTACTAGAGACCTTCTCCATTTTGCCAGCCAAATTATTTTACTTGTAAGAGTATAAACTTAATTGTCTTCTTTTCCTGATATCTGGGTATCCAGCATTTTTCTGTAGTTTTTTTTTTCTCAAAGGCTTGGATTCCTCTTTCAGCCTCAGCGTTCAGGGTCCGAGTTTCACAAACATATAGAAGTAGAGAGACATGTAGCGAAGAACTCTCAAAGTCTGTGATGCTTAAGTGTGTGTCAAGTGTAAAAAAAAATAAACTTTGATTCAAACTAAGTATTACAGTAATGTCCAGTTGCAGATATACTAATATGTCGTATTAGAAAAAAAAATTTGAAAGACCTTGTAATTGTTTTTGAGTGAGATTTTTTGGTAATCAAAAGAATGCATAATGGAGATATCGCTCGGAATTCAACGTTTTACTTACTTAGCAGCAGTATGGTATGTCCATGTCAAATGGTTTATCACCGGAAGATACAACACTTGGCAATAATTGTACTGTCATACCAAGACGTAATAAGTAATACAGCTCAACTCTTGCTATGGTCTTAGCACAGTTTTTATATCAACTCACTCCCGTCTGTCTGTCTGTCTGTCTGGCTGGCTGGCTCACACATCTTACACGTTATTTCTCCCACTTCCCATTCATGGACCAAGATGAAATTTTTCACAATTATTCATTGTCCCTAACAAAACATGAACCAATCAAGAATTCAGTAATTTTTTAATCAATTAGTAGTAATTAATAAAATGTGTTTGATATGGGGAAAAGGAAACAAATCTTACAATATTTAGATATGTGTATGTAATGTGTACAGTTGTAATATAAGCCCACCCCCTATTTTTTTTTTAGTATTTTTTTATGTTTTGTTTGTTCTTTATTAGTCTTTCCCTCACCGACAATATTTAGTGTTTCGATCCCACATGTGTCACTCAAGAAAAGTAACATTTTATAAATACTTTTTAAAACAAAAACAAAGCTTATATTCAGTTCTTTATTTCTTTATTTAGTTCTTTATTTCTTTATTTAGTTCTCTATATATAATATAAAAAAAAATATTTTTCAATAATTGATTCAATAATTATTGAAGTGGTCTTTCTAAAATTGTAGTATAATGTGTTGTCACGAGGCAGAAAGTTTCATCTCAATAGCACAAAAAAAAAAGTTTGTTTAAATAAATGTTTTGTCGAATTTCTAACAATGTGTGCCAATAGAATTAAATAGATGGAATCAAGCAACAGGCATAGAATAGCTTACATAGATCACTCGAGGACAACGGCTTGGCCTGCGTTAGATGTGGCAAGATATGTAGGTCGCAAGTGGGTTTGTTTGGTCATGTGAAAAAGTGCACTCATCCTTCGGAATTGAAGGCAACGCCATTGTTATAAAGTGAATTAATTTTTTTCAATCTCTGACACTGCCAGGGTTGAACTGCGTTAAAGGGAAACAAAATTCATTGTAGTGTCCACTGAGATATTTTCTGGTGATGTGGCGGGACTGCAGCAGTGCTGCCCTTTCACGGGTAATAATGATCCTTTTAGGAATGCTTAGGGCTTGGACTGTGTCTGCGAGGTTACTTTTCATTATCCCCTCGGTTGATACAACAACAGGGTATATTGTTACTATAGACAGCTTCCATGGTCACTTGCAAGCTTAGATTTTCATATTTTCTTTGTTTTGCAATTTCAAATATTCTATATATTGTGAGATAGTGGTACGGCGATGTCATTGATATTTGCAGATTTTTCATTTTTTGTTGATAAATAGTAAATCTGTAATATATAAGTTAAGATTGAAATCCACCGTCTTGTCAGTTAAAATAGGTCTATCCCAGTATAATAGGTAATCGGTTGACTCGTGGACCCCCGTGTGGCTAGTTTTTGTAGTAAGGAGGCGTATCTTTCTTGATCAGACAGATTGTGTCAAACCCAGGTATTATTATTATTATTTTTTATTAGATGTCCTATGGGCGAATAGTGTAAGTATGTCAACTTTTAACTTAGGAAAGGATACAGTGGATATCGGTTTGAAAATACATCGAGCTTTCATTTATATGATTTGTATATATGTGTGAATATTTTCAGTGTTTGTATTCAAAATGTTACCCACTCATTTTATGTTTAAAATATGTCGCAACATAAAACAATTAAAACCATCTCTTTCTTGTTACCGAGCCAGAAGTCTTCTTTGTCTTTAATCGATTAATATTAAGGACTTATGACAAACAAGCGCTTTTAATTAAAACCTGTAATAGGCTATTGGCTTGAATCCATAGTTAATACTGTAATTAATATCGCCGCCAAATACTAAAACCTGTGTTTTGTATATATATATATTATATGTTTATTTACTAAACGCATTCTGTGTTATTATTTTTTGTATTAATTTTAACATTTCAAAGACAAAATTTCCCTGTGATGAACGTTGGCACTGAATAAAGAATAAATATGACTTTAAACATTGTTTTACAAATATTCATTCAGTTGGGTTTATTAACATAGGTCTATGTTGTCTATCAAGACTTTATCAAGTAAAATCTTACTGGAGAAGTGTAACAGTAAAAACCTAGATTCAGTAGATTAAACTTAATGTCTGGAACTTAACACAAAAATACGATACCATAAAACATGAAACAACATAACAAAACATGATACAATATAACTTGACCCGACAAAACCAAAACATGATACACTATAACTTGATCCGATAAAATAAAACATGATACAATATAGCTTGATACGACAAAACAAAACATGATACAATATAACTTGATATGGCAAAACAAAACATGATACAATAGGACTTGATCCGACAAAACAAAACATGATAGAATATAAAATGATACAACAGAACAAGACATTGTACAATATAACATGATTCACAAAAAACAAAAACATGATACAATTTAGAATGATACAACATTACAAAAAATGATACAAGATACAACAGAACAAAAATTATATCATATAACATGATAAAACAGAACAAGATATAATGCAATATAACATTATACAACAAAGCAAAACATGATAATCCATAACTCGATACAACATAACATGATTAGATTTTAACACCAAACATTATTCACTATAACAATATACAAATTGCCAAATAAATAGGAAGCAACACAGAGTTTTTTTGTCTAGCGCCGAGTCCACTGAAGAGTCCACTGAAGAACGGACGTTATGGACGGACCCAAGATGAAAGAAAATTGACCACTCAGGACACAAAGCATACCAATGAATGATGTACCTGAAAGACGAGGGATTGCCTTTTCTTTAGGCACTGTTATGATCCTAAAATACAAAGTAAAATGGCGCCCGCTTCTGCTTCATTGGATGGAATAACAATAAAGATTTCATAGCAGAGTAAAACTTTGACATCTTTATCATTAAGATTTATTTATTATGAAAAATATATAAATTATATATTGAGGTTTAGTAGGTCTTTTTTTTTTCTTTAAAAAGCAAGATTACAAAGTGAGGTTGTGTTTTCACTCAAATTCAAACGGGCCCCTATGAGTCCGTTGTTTTGTCAGCTATTCAGGTAAAAAAGCAGACTTCGATATTTTTTGCATGAGTTTCAGAACTACAAAATCCCATCTCATATGCAATACGAAAATGACATTTAAAACAGAATCGTCTGCTATCACTCACACCCAATGCATGATGTCTTCCTTGTGGCCAGACGAAAGACGGCAGACGTGAACGTTACAATGACATTCGACATAAAAAGACTTGAACCATCTAATGACAACAGCCAATAGACTTCATTAAATATAGTGTTATAATTTCCTGCCTGACCGGCTCACACTCGTGAAAACGTCCATAACAGAATATAACAATTCACTACTTTCTTTCAACAAATTGCTTTTAATTATGTAAAGAAAAATGCAAATTCAAAGAATTTAAAGACAGATTAACGCCCAATGCGCCGAACTCCGCAGGGGGGACTAACTCCACATAAGGCGCAGGAATAATTTGCTGTCAAAAGTTGTAAGGGAAAGGGGGCGTTTAGTGCTCCCCCCCCCCTCCTTCCCCACCCAGGACGACGGAGTAATTAACGCCGCTACCACAGTGACTTCATTTAAGTGTTGACATTGATTAAATCTCATGTTTCTATGCAATATCACATTTCCTGACATCTATAAACGTAATGTTTGCCCCTGGTGCGAGGCTAGAATTACTCAATTACTCGGTTCTCTCTCTTGGATCTAGTTACACTCCCACAATGTTTTTTAGATAGTGGTTGTACGGTGTCAATGCAATTTATTAACCGATAAAAAAAAATTCTTTAGATCTACAAGAAAATACCTCTTTTTATTATTTTAAAAAAAACCTAGATGCTACGTTATTTTAAACACATCTTACTACTATCTCTATGGCCAGCTTACTATCTCTATGGCCAGCTTACTATCTCTATGGCCAGCTTACTAACTCTATGGTCAGCTTACTATCTCTATGGCCAGCTTACTATCTCTATGGCCAGCTTACTATCTCTATGGCCAGCATACAATCTCTATGGCCAGCTTACTATCTCTATGGCCAGCTTGCTATCTCTATGGCCAGCTTACTATCTCTATGTCCAACTTACTATCTCTATGGCCAGCTTACATATTTCTGAATGTCTACTGTTACGTTAGAAACTGTTGTTCTCCTTTTCTCGTTAGGATGACTTCTTTAGTTCGGTGAAAGTACGGACTCCCTCTGCTCTGTCTACCTGAACTGTGTAACAAACGCTTATATAAGCAAACACGCTTCTACATCTTATGAGAAGGATCGGACATTGGGAAGCTTGTGGTGTTTTATTTAACAGTTCCGAATGTAATTAAGGAGTAAAAATAAAATAGAGTACCCCCCTTCCAGACCGTGCGATCTATAGGGCATGAGGAGGATGATGTAAAGGTCACATGTTTTATGACCGATGGTTAACGAGAGTGTCATGTGGCCAGCACAACGACCAACTGCCTTAACTTTCCCCAACTAATGTCAGATAGCCATTAGAGTAGGGTAGACTCAATGGCGCCTTAAATATCCAGAAATTCACAATCTCAGTCTTCACCGAGATTCGAACACGACCCCCTCGGTTTGGAAGCGCTTTATCACTCAGCCACAAACCACTCCCTTTATTGTATCAAGAGCAATCAAGATTTCTGGAAAATTGAATCATTGATGACTCAACGCTATAATTAATGGAAGTATCCAGTTTTATTGTTGAAAGAGAGAACTCCACATAATCATTTTCTCATTGATAAATTTTAAAAAGGCTGAAATTATAGTTTAAATATAAATCCTCCTCTATGACCAGCCTATAGATTCATGCCTACAGTTTTGACTTTCTGTACTCAGTCAGGATAAAGTCTTAAAATCGGTGCATGTACAGACTCCCGCTGCGCACTGACAACTCCAACTGTGTAAGATACGCTTATGTATACAGAGGCGGCTCATACAGTTTATAAGAAAGGTAAGGAAATCGAGGGGTTTTGTTGAGCTTTATGCAGCGGCCGCCACTGTTCCGGTTGTTATTAGCAAGAGATGTGTGTACATTAACTTTTAACACTGAACGTTAACTCGGAGCATACAAAATGGCGCTGTTTCTCCTTAAGTTCCTCCTTACGTCTGCATCTATGTCTAACAGTTTGTGTGTGTATGTATATAGTAGGGCAAGAAGATGTGTATGTGTGTTTTGTGTTTTAATGTCTCTCTGCATATGAAAATCGAGGTGTGAGGGCCAAAGATATATTTACGACCAGAAGAACAGTTTTGTTTATGTCTCTAGTTTTGCTGTGCTTCCTGACAGCTTCTGAGTATTTATGTTTGTTTTCTTTGTATATATGTGTGTGTATGTGTATATGTGTGTATGTGTAAAGCACGTGCATGTTTGCTAAGGGTCGTGTATGGTTTTTCTTTTCTTTACTTTTAAGCGTCAGTAATTTTTATTGACTTGACTGGGAAGTATATATATATATAAAAAAAAAAGTTAACCGCTTTTGGCTCCAGGAGGCTTTGACGGAAAGCTCCCCTGTTTCTGTGTGGAAATCCCCTTTTTACCATCCGGGTTCTACTTTCGTTCCAGAAATCTGATGTATAGTTTGTTGATAGTGACGTGTGCAAAACAATTAGTGTTATAAAGTTTGCCTGTAGAGACGTGTGTAAAACAGTGATGTATAGTTTGTTGATAGTGACGTGTGCAAAACAATTAGTGTTATAAAGTTTGCCTGTAGAGACGTGTGTAAAACAGTGATGTATAATTTGTTTATAGTGACGTGTGCAAAACAATTAATGATTTATAGTTTATTTGTAGCGACGTGTGCAAAACAATTATTGGTGCATAGTAAGTTTGTAGTAACGTGTGCAAAACAATTAGTGACCTATAGTTTATTTGTAGTGATGTGTGCAAAACAATTAGTGATGAATAATTGGTTGGTAGTGACGTGCGCAAAACAATTTAGTGACCTATAGTTTATTTGTAGTGATGTGTGCAAAACAGTTAGTGATGAATAGTTTTTTAGTAGTGACGTGTGCAAAACAATTAGTGACCTATACTTTATTTGCAGTGATGTGTGCAAAACAATTAGTGATGAATAATTGGTTAGTAGTGACGTGCGCAAAACAATTTAGTGACCTGCAGTTTATTTGTAGTGATGTGTGCAAATCAGTTAGTGCATACCACATGACAAGTTGGCTCATTTCCAATATCCGCCTTGTCTTACAGCTACCACACCACGTTGCCTCTCTATTTCAGTTGTAGGAGATACTGTAATTAAATGTGAAGATATTTATATTAGTTCTTTGTTTTTGTGTTTGTTTCTATCAGTTTGTCTGTGTTTGTGTGTGTGTGTCTGTGTGTGTCTATGTTTGTCTCAGTTTGTCTGTGTGTGTGTGTTTTAAGGCTGGGTAAAACTATTTAACGGAACCTATAGTTTATGGATCTCCACGATTCTGGAGTGCTAATCAGCGGTATGGGTGAGGCTTTCAGACGATTTCCTTTCTTTGTTCTGTCGACTAGATCTCACGGTCGGCTTGACCCGCTAATGTAGCAGATCTCGACGTTTCAGTATTGACATGTCAAATGCCAGCCCACAAGTGTAGCAGCAATCATGTCTGCTGGGTAATGATATGTACAGAGTCATCAAGACTTTTTAAAAAAATTTTAGAGAAACAAATTTTGTAATATATTTCTCTCTCTCTCTCTCTCTCTCTCTATCCCTCATCTCAATCTTTCTACCCCTTTCTTTCCTCTCTCTCTCTCTCTCTCTCTGTCTCTCTCCAAACTCTCTCTTACTTTAACTCTCAATATCTCTTCCCTCTGGACGCTTTTTCTCCATCTCTCTCAGAAATGATAAAGGTATTTATTCCCATTCCGGTAGATAGCTATGTTAGCTTTTTAAATAACTGCTGGGTATTTTTTTATAGCTATTTTAGTGGTTACTGTAGTCTCTCAAAACTACTTACAGTGCTAAAAAAAAGCTCATTATTTTAGTGCTGTTAAGTCCCTAGTGCTCGGAGTTTTATAGTGAAGGTTCTCAGCATGAATTTTTGAGAGGGCCTCTACACTCTTGATGCTCCAATATAAAATCACTTAACAATATTAATTAGCCTAAAAGTATGTTCCAGTACATCCCCCCCCTTGTCTTCTAGCTTTTACTCTATGTTGCCTTTCTATTTCTCTATCTATGGCCATGTTGAAAGGTCTTCGAGGCTCGCAGGGACCTTCCTTCAGGGAACAGCACCAGGAAAGGGAGGAGGAGGCGGGCAGAAAATGCACGAGTGGACGGGCCTGCCATTGGAAGAGGTTCTAACTAAGGCAAAAGACAGAAAGGAATAGAGAAAGAGGGTCAACAGACTAAAGGAAAGGTCAAAGGTAAAAAAAAAAAAAAGAATGTCAAAGATTGAAGAAAGAAATGAAACACTTGTACATTTAATCTCATTTACGTTTATTGTCTTTGATTAAGTAGAAATATTTTGTTCAAATCTGGCATAATTTTTTATAATTAAGGTTGAGGCTGCGCAGTCTTTCACTGAATCCTGCCGTTAACAAACACAGTGTAGGATCAAAGCGTTTTGAGAAAAATATAAAAACATAATGAGGACTAAAACTAGTTCAACAGATAGGTCTTGAAAGTGGTGGTCCGTGTGGCCTTTGTGGTCCGTATGGTCTTTCTGAGCCTAGTGTGGAGTCTTGTGCTACATGTACCAAACTTTTGGTCCATGTAATGAAAAGGTTGAAAGTTTTGAGGGGAAAGAGCACAAGAAGAACCTTTTCTTTGTCTTTATAATTTTTTTTTATTTAAATTAGGCCAACCTTTCTTAGTTTGTTGTTGAAACACGTATAGATTTATAAGCATTGCCATAGGAAATGGGTATAACCTTTCCCAAAAAAAGATTTTCCAATATCTTCGTTCGTCTACAACAGAGGACAATGGACAACCTAGTGATCGTCAAGTTTGGACAGTCCATGAACAATGTAAACCGTGAACTTACGTTAGTGTCTTATGTGTTGTTGGCAATGTATTCTCTTCAGTATGAATGAAAACAAAAATACTATACGAAAACTTGATAAATCTAAAAAATAAAAAAAGCCCAGTATTTCACATGACCACGCAAACCCAGCTGTGACCTGCCTATTTTTACAAGTCTATTACAAAGACGTTGCCCGCTGGGGTCTACTTATGTTGTCTTTTAATCATAAGTAGTCTGCGCCTGTTTTCCTCATGGGTTCATCCATGAGTCTCAAATGTGTTTACGGCGACCATTCGTGAAAGCTCTACAGCTTCTCTTTGAGAGGCCCTTCTCTTCCAACCGGTTCTTTCTATGCCAGGGAGAACAGAATGTCGCAAGATTTGATTTTTATAGTGCTTCCGTGGGGCAACTCTGTTACGCAATAATTCTTTAAGCTCACAAAAAAAAAAAATATCGCCTTTCACAGCGGTCTTACCCCATACGGTATAGGTGTCTGACCTAGCGCTTTGTCAAATGTAAACAGTTCATATTTTATGCCGCCCAAGACTAACATATAGAGATGTCTTCAAGCGAGACATGAGAGCCACAGGCATCAGCGAAAGTATGTGGGAAAACATAGTCAAAAACCGGAGTGCATGGAGACAGACTGTGCGTGCTGGGACAACCCTTGCTGAGAACAAAAGAATTGAAGCGGCCTTAATCAAGAGGGGAAAAAAAAGATATCTGCCCTGTCCGCTAGCCCTGAATCAGAGGCATACACATGTATGAATTGTGGCAAAGTCTGCCGCTCTAGAATTGGCTTGATTAGCCACACCAGATTCTGCCCCGTCTCAAGATTAAACCAAAACCAGTGACTCATTTGGGCGCATCCATTGCCTTTCGACACAAAAGGAGCCATTTATGTATATATATATATATATATATATATATATATATATATATATATATATATATATATATATATATATATATATATATATACAATTGCAACCAATAACTTTATGTACTGAATGAGACTTGAAAAGAAAATTTTGTAAACGGAAGAGGTGAATTCCTTAACTCTTTCTCTCCGTAATTAGTTACCACATTCTAGTGGAATCAACGTTGGTATCGTCAGTTAGGAGAGAAAGAGTTAAGATGTTAGAGATATTATCAAATTTAGTTTATCCTCTACAGTGTAGTCCCGCTTCACCCACAGACTTGACTGTGACACACACAAAGATGTATTATAATTCTGGCCAAATTCCAAATAAGTTTGACCAACAACTTTTTTTTTGACAGAAAGCAAAAATCCTTCTGCCTGTATGTCATTTGATCGATTTATGTTATTTTCACACGGTGCGGTGACATGGAAGGTTTAAGCTCTATTGCATTAGTTTTGTATTGTCATTGAATTCTACTTTTTGTGTAATCTGATCGTTGTTTTTCCAAGAAGATTTGCTCAAGTGAAAAAAAAAAAGAATTAGCGTGAAACGAAATAAAGGATGAACGTGTTTTAAAACAATATCGATATATCGATCTGTTTTGCCTATTGATGTGTACTGAACTATGACAACGGACTTTTGATGTAAAACTAAAAACAAGTTTTGATGGGATCGCATGTAAAATAAACTATTCCTCCCCCAAATAAAAAATAAAATTTATTGATTTTGTTCCATTGCCAGATTTTTTTAAAAATTCAATCTTTTGAGAACATTCTTTTTTAAGTCAAGTAAATCAATGAGCAACAAAAAATGAAGCTAACCCTCGAATAACCCAAAAATATTAAAATATATCCAAAAGTCTTTGTTGAATTCTTTGTAAGTATTAATTATAAGATATGAAGCCAAAGATTTCTAGTTCTCTCCTTCTTCCTCTCTCTCTCTCTCTCTCTCTCTCTCTCTCTCTCTCTCCTTCTTGAGAACAAAACAGCGGAAAAAGTTATCAGAAAAATGAAAATCATTTTCCCCAAACAGTTGAAATCTCCAGTTTTTCAAACCAGTGTTCAAAAGTTTCACTTTTTTTTTTGATAAACTCTCTGATTCTGTCTGGCTGTCGTGCTCGCTGAACTGATCCCGGGTTCATACCCTGCCCGCTGCCACCCACTGTCGTCCTGCTGGAGATTTGGACTAAGATGTAGATTATCTTTAACTCTGGTGAAACATCCGAAACATGTAAAACTAATAAACAGTGTTTGCATAAGGTCAACAACAAAAAAAGAAAGAAACGAATTTTGAAACCTTTCTTTTATTGTCTACAGTAACTTCTTCATATACTTCAAAAGTATTATAGATATCTCAAGCAGGTTCAACAATCAGGTGAAACAATAGAGATTTCTATATTGGTTCTGGTTTCGTGTTCTTTTTGGTAACAATCACAAACAGTTCAAAACTTTATCTCCACCTTTTCCATCTCTCAGACATATTACCGTCTAGTGGTAATAGTTTAGGAGGATCGAATAATTCCATTATGTATAGATCTATGACAAACCTGACTCTGGATTAATTATCTAAATTCACTTGAAGCAATTCAAACATCATGATCTGACACCATCCCACTTTTGACACCATTTTTGTTATTACAGAGAAATAAACTAACGCAGACTTATAAACACGAAAATGAATGGATAGAGACTTCCTCTTTAGTAAGAGCAGACATTAAAGTTCTATTCTTATTACGTCACATCCTGAGTAGGAATTTTTACTAAACATCAACAACAAATAATGACGTAATCTAAATATAGTCTCTCTCTCTCTCTCTTTCTCTCTCTGATTCTACTCTCTAAATTTTTCATTCCATTTGCCTTCACCTCTCACATCTTGTTGACGTCTCCGTGGTCAATAGCAGCCTTTTAAGCACTTAAAGAAGCCGTGGCTATATATAGACCCATCTACTCAGCACTGACTGCCTCTATTATTTCCCGACAAATCAACACTTGTGGGATTTTCCGAACCCTGCAACAGACACGTGAATTTGGTGGTCAGTGCAGTCCTTTCAATAATTCTATTTTTAGCCAGTCAAAAGGAAGTGACATTGTTTCTCTTTTAGTACACCTTTTTCAAATAAACAGAAATATAATTTTTTGAGATTCCTTTTTGAGATTCCTTTCATTTAGTTTATATTTATGTTTCTCGGATTCTTTTATACTTTTTAATATAATATCTGTTGACTGAATTAATACCTTATGCGTGGTTTTTTGGGTTTTTTTTTGTTTGTTTTTTTTTTTTGGGGGGGGGGTAGTTTTATTGGCAAATTATTTCTGTCTGTTTCTGTTTTAATAAAAAGTGATTGGTTGAAGTTTAAAACTGATGCGCTAATGATTGGTTGTCGTTCGATTATTGGGTGTTGACATGCTTGTCATTTGACCAAACCAAATTACGGACGGAGGGGGGACTTGTTAACCAGCTCTTTGGGGGACAGCTTGTAAACCAGCTCTTGTGGGACAGCTTGTAAACCAGCTCTTGGGGGGACAGCTTTTTAACCAGCTCTTGGGGGGACAGCTTGTAAACCAGCTCTTAGGGGGACAGCTTGTTAACCAGCTCTTTGGGGGGGGGGGGGGACAGCTTGTTCATCAGCCAATATAGAGAACATTTCTCAGCTATGAAGAAAGGAAAGTTATTTGACAATTCTATGATGATATCTTTTGGCCAGGATACATTTATGTCAGTCCGTTGGTAACTATGAAGAGAGAGCTTCCATGACAATATCTGTTAGTCCAAAGTTTATGTTTCAACCCAAGACCACAACCCATAACTTTAAAAAAAAAAAGCTCGTTATAAACAGGTCTCTTGGAGCTCTATATAATAACTCAGATTTAAAGTCGGATACTGTACCAACTAAACTATCCGAGTTTATTTATATCAGAAGAAATTAAGCACAAAAGTCAAGTGCTTAAAAACGGAAGTATAATCCTGTACTTTTTAAAGTGTCGCCCTCGTTAAAAAAAAAAAAAACTTGTTTGATCAAAAATACGAATAAAGAATCTGATAAGGTTTTAATTGTAACCCTGCGGATTTGATCCTGAAAATATCTTAGTTATCCTACATCAAAGTTATGAGATAAAAGGATAAATATTCGTATTTTTTCTTCCACGGTATGTGGTAGAATTAGGGATAGGTGAGTCAGTGAATACGTCAGGGAGGATACTGGAATGACATGGGAGCAGATAAAGAAAGCAGCTCAGAACCGAGTTCGGTGGAGAGGTGTGGTTGCGGCCCTATGCTCCCCTGGGTGTGCATAGGATTAAGTCAGTAAGTCAGTGAATCAATCAATCAGAGCCCTTCTATATATAATATAGATATATAGAGAGATATACATATGAAATCCAGCAAAGTTCTTTGTGCACTAATGTTTGAATACTTAATGTGCAAAACATAAGCCTTGCTCAAAGATATATCTATGTCTATGCTCAAAGATTAAAGGGTATTTAATTCGTTTACGTCTACATCAGGAGTGAATGCCCCTGACCAATCATTATGTCACATTATCAAAAGCAAGTTGCGTGCTAGTAAATAGGCTTCTATGTGTACATTGCGTGATATTTGAATTTGAAAAAGGAATGTTCTGATTGGTCAGGTTCATTCTGCGCTATCTGTATGTAATAATACTACGGAAGGCAAATAAGATCACTTTCTTTACTTTTTCCAAATAGATAAATGACTTTATCTCGTGCGTGAAAATAAAATAGAATAAGGTCTACAATTTTATTAACAAAGTTGGAGCGTCAAAAAATAATTGACGGAACCGAAAATAAATTGTGTTGGAATGTTTGCACGTTGGAAAATAACATACGATAGGACTATAAGTCACTATCTGACGGTGTTGATTGGTATGGACTTCTTTGTTTCTCTGCTCTCTGAGTGCATAAAAGGATCATGAGTTGCCTACTTGGATCATGTGTTGTCTATTTGGATCATGTGTTGCCTATCTGGATCATGTGTTGCCTATTTGGATCATGAGTTGCCTATCTGGATCATGAGTTGCCTACTTGGATCATGTGTTGTCTATTTGGATCATGTGTTGCCTATCTGGATCATGAGTTGCCTACTTGGATCATGTGTTGTCTATTTGGATCATGTGTTGTCTATCTGGATCATGTGTTGTCTATCTGGATCATGAGTTGCCTACTTGGATCATGTGTTGCCTATCTGGATCATGTGTTGCCTATCTGGATCATGTGTTGTCTATCTGGATCATGTGTTGCCTATCTGGATCATGTGTTGCCTATCTGGATCATGTGTTGCCTATCTGGATCATGTGTTGCCTATCTGGATCATGTGTTGCCTATTTGGATCATGAGTTGCCTATCTGGATCATGAGTTGCCTACTTGGATCATGTGTTGTCTATTTGGATCATGTGTTGTCTATCTGGATCATGTGTTGTCTATCTGGATCATGAGTTGCCTACTTGGATCATGTGTTGTCTATCTGGATCATGTGTTGTCTATCTGGATCATGTGTTGTCTATTTGGATCATGTGTTGCCTATCTGGATCATGAGTTGCCTACTTGGATCATGTGTTGTCTATTTGGATCATGTGTTGCCTATTTGGATCATGTGTTGCCTATCTGGATCATGAGTTGCCTATCTGGATCATGTGTTGCCTACTTGGATCAAGTGTTGTCTATTTGGATCATGTGTTGCCTATCTGGATCATGTGTTGCCTATCTGGATCATGAGTTGCCTATCTGGATCATGTGTTGCCTATCTGGATCATGTGTTGCCTATTTGGATCATGAGTTGCCTATCTGGATCATGAGTTGCCTACTTGGATCATGTGTTGTCTATTTGGATCATGTGTTGCCTATCTGGATCATGAGTTGCCTATCTAGATCATGTGTTGCCTATCTGGATCATGTGTTGCCTATCTGGATCATGAGTTGCCTATCTGGATCATGTGTTGCCTATCTGGATCATGAGTTGCCTATCTGGATCATGTGTTGCCTATCTGGATCATGTGTTGCCTATCTGGATCATGTGTTGCCTATCTGGATCATGTGTTGCCTATTTGGATCATGAGTTGCCTATCTGGATCATGAGTTGCCTACTTGGATCATGTGTTGTCTATTTGGATCATGTGTTGTCTATCTGGATCATGTGTTGTCTATCTGGATCATGAGTTGCCTACTTGGATCATGTGTTGTCTATCTGGATCATGTGTTGTCTATCTGGATCATGTGTTGTCTATTTGGATCATGTGTTGCCTATCTGGATCATGAGTTGCCTACTTGGATCATGTGTTGTCTATTTGGATCATGTGTTGCCTATTTGGATCATGTGTTGCCTATCTGGATCATGAGTTGCCTATCTGGATCATGAGTTGCCTACTTGGATCAAGTGTTGTCTATTTGGATCATGTGTTGCCTATCTGGATCATGTGTTGCCTATCTGGATCATGAGTTGCCTATCTGGATCATGAGTTGCCTACTTGGATCATGTGTTGTCTATTTGGATCATGTGTTGCCTATCTGGATCATGAGTTGCCTACTTGGATCATGTGTTGTCTATTTGGATCATGTGTTGCCTATCTGGATCATGAGTTGCCTATCTAGATCATGTGTTGCCTATCTGGATCATGTGTTGCCTATTTGGATCATGAGTTGCCTACTTGAATCATGAGTTGCCTACTTGGATCATGAGTTGCCTATTTGGATCATGAGTTGCCTATTTGGATCATGAGTTGCCTACTTGAATCATGAGTTGCCTACTTGAATCATGAGTTGCCTACTTGAATCATGAGTTGCCTACTTGGATCATGATTTGCCTATTTGGATCATGAGTTGCCTATTTGGATCATGAGTTGCCTACTTGAATCATGAGTTGCCTACATGAATCATGAGTTGCCTACTTGAATCATGAGTTGCCTATTTGGATCATGAGTTGCCTATTTGGATCATGAGTAGCCTACTTGGATCTTGAGTTGCCTACTTGGATCATGAGTTGCCTATTTGGATCATGAGTTGCCTATTTGGATCATGAGTTGCCTATTTGAATCATGAGTTGCCTATTTGAATCATGAGTTGCCTACTTGGATCATGAGTTGCCTATTTGAATCATGAGTTGCCTATTTGAATCATGTCTATTTGGATTAAGAGTTGCCTATTTGTCATGGTCCCGCCTTCTCTCAAACTTGCTGTTCTGACCGAAAGCAATGCCTTGCATTACATTTGGCACCAACTCCGCTACAAGAGTTGTTCAATGAAATACTACAGTCAAAACTATATTTATAGTAACGTTAATTGTTCTGGGCTGTCGGTGGCCCTGGGTTCGAACCTGCCCACCGTCATTCTTAACCGTTCTGCGGTAGGTTTGGGCTATGTTGTAATTTATTAATTCTGAAGGAACATCAGAAACAAGTATATCAAACTAAAAACAATGGGGGGGGGAGGTTTGAGATCAGAGCGTTACCTCTCCGAGATATATGAAGACCTATTGTAATTAACATTGCTTGTACAGAGGAAAATTTGCTCAGTTAGAGCTATTAATGGTCTTTAGACAATTAACAATTTTTAAAAAAAGACAAGACCCATCCTGTTTAATTTTATATGAGGTAAATGTTGCCAAATCTTCACATTAACATTTTAATCACCTTTATCTTTAAAATAGATCGTTCTTTTTTAATTAGAATTTTTTTTTTTTTTTTTTTGCATTTTTACGAAGCTTATATTAACTTTGTCTGTCTGATACAAACATTTGTTTAGGTCCTACTTCCCATTCTCAGATCATGTTGAAGCTTTATTGTCCCTAACAAGACACGAGATTTCCTTGTGTTGCCAATTAACTTTAGTGTCCCTAACAAGACACGAGATTTCCTTGTGTTGCCAATTAACTTTAGTGTCCCTTGTTGCCAATTAACTTTAGTGTCCCTAACAAGACACGAGATTTCCTTGTGTTGCCAATTAACTTTAGTGTCCCTAACAAGACACGAGATTTCCTTGTGTTGCCAATTAACTTTAGTGTCCCTTGTTGCCAATTAACTTTAGTGTCCCTAACAAGACACGAGATTTCCTTGTGTTGCCAATTAACTTTAGTGTCCCTAACAAGACACGAGATTTCCTTGTGTTGCCAATTGTTTGTTTGTTTGTAAAATGTTTTACATGTTTCGGATGTTCCTTCAGAGTTGAAGATAGTTTACTTCCTAGTCCAAACCTCCCGCAGGACGACGGGGGATGGGAGCGGGCAGGGTTTGAACCCTCGACCGTCGATAAATCCGAACGACAGTCCAGCGCGTCCAGTCCAATTAACTTTAGTGTCCCTAACAACACGCGAGATTTCACTGTGTTGCCAATTAGCCAGTGATTCGTTTCCCAAAGATATGCACAAACTGTCAAATTTCTTGTTAAAATCTTTAGAGCCGTTTTCGAGATCCGATGAAGAATTTTCAAACTGTATAGCGGCATCGTTATTTTGTTTTTTAAAAGAAGGTTACCGGATAGACATAGAATCAAATAGCAGGCCGAAATGTTATTTTAATAGTTTTTATCTCGAGAGGGTTTCTGTTTCATCCTTCATCCATCACTGAATGGCCATTAATTTATGAGATTCTCATTAGTACAAAACTTTTTTTTATCTCTTTCTCTCGTTGATGAGTTTTGCTGGTGAAATGTTTGCACACGGCTCGGTCTAGAAAAATGAAAAACTTGAACTCTAAAGAAAAGATGAAAAGAAAAAAAAATAATATATTTTTAGCCTGGGAGAAAACAGGAAATGAAGAGGGTACATCTGAAGGCCAGTTCTTTAGTCACGTACTAGCCATCCCCTAGGTATTTGGTCTGACCAGATGAGATATCACATGACCAAACTTCACGCGAGGTGCTCGCGACATTCGCGACAGACATTACTGCTTCAGCAACAAAAGTTATAGGGGGGAAAAAGAAAAAAAAAAGGGTAAGGGTGGGGGATAAATTCACAGGGGTAGTAGCCAAGTAAAGGGAAATAACACGACAGGACTCAAAATGCTAATGGCAGTGACACTGGAAGATTCGTATGCTGGAAGGGAAGCGAATGTGAAAACACAAATTAAATGTACATGCTTTGAACAGCCGACAAAAGGGGGAGGGGTGAACATCGTTTTTTAGCGGCCCCCGTAAGGGGAAAAAGCCGCTATTAGGTTTGTGCAAAATGTCCGTCTGTCCGTCTGTCACACTCAGATCTCGAAAAATAGAAGAGATATGAAAAATATTATTTCATCATTAAATCCGGCTTGAAAAGTTTAGGTGCAACGGCTACTTTTGGTTTTCTAAAAGCAAACCGTTTAATTTATAAAATTAATTATGCAAGCGATTTTTTCATAAAAATACACCAATTCTAAAACAATTACGTAAATGTAAGGGAGGCAATGTTACAATATGCTAACAAAGATGGACAATTTTTGTGTATTTTCAGTATCACTAAGTCAAATATATTTTTAAAATGTACAGGAAATGTTTACAACAAATACAAATAATAGTTAAAGACGTTTTTTCTGGTCAACTAGCTGCTAAAATTAAAAGAAAACATTTCTGTTTGTTTATAAAGGCTAATAATGCACTTTGTATGTAAATATCACGCACATTTTTTTTAATGGACTTTTTATGCAGCGATTTTCGTGCAGTAGCGTAACGTCGCAACATGACCAGGTGCTAAACCAATTCCTTAAACTTTTTTAAAAAATCAGATTTTATTTATTTTTTGTTTAGTGCCCCCATCCGAATAAAAGAAGCTTATTTTTGTGCTTTTTGTCTGTTGGTCGGTCTGTACGTCACGATTAGATTTAAAAAACTAGAACTCTAAAAGCTATTGAAAATCTGATTTACCCTTTAATGTTCCTCCCATAACATCTCAATAGTTTTAAGTATCTAAAATTGATTGTTCCGGATTTTTTTGTGCAAAACTAATCAACGCCAACAAATGTTTGTTTGCTCTTCTAACTTATATTACATTCAATTTCCATGCTTAAACGTTGCAAAAACACATTATCAATAATATGTTGTTCCGTTTTTTTATGTAAATAGCATATTAATGCTAAATCAAAATCTCCATACTGACTTATATTTCATTAAGTGTAAAAATGTTCCGGATATTGTTTTATAAAACATGAATTATGCCTAATGATTGTTTGAAATCGCATAAGGCTTTAAAAAAAAGTAATTTACTAGAATTGATTACTGAAAATTACTTTTTAGACATTTTATTTTCTTGTAAAACATAACATAGAAGTTTTGTAATCGATGAAGAAAGTTCCGGATTTTGTTTCTTACAAATCGTCGCCAGAAATTTCCGAATTTATTTTAAAATCTACTAACGCCAAATAATTACAGTACATTTAACTTTCTACCTAAAACATTAAAAAATCTAATTATCGTTAATATTATGTTCCGATTTTTAAGGAAAACAGAATCCAAACACCAAAGTAAGGTATGAAAATCTCTCCACGTGGCTGTAGTACATCTAATTTTTATACGAGACCATCCAAAAAATTTAATTAACGGTATTACATTTATCTGAAATTCTCTTTTTCTTTTACTATTTATACAAACATCCGGAACAATCTATTATATAAACTTTTCAATTGTGTTCATACCTAAAAATTATTGCGATGTTTTGAAACGTAAAATAAAGGTTAATCAATTTTTAATAACTTTTAGTTGTTTTTTTTATATCAAGATGACGGACAGACCGACTGACAGACAAAACGCAAAAACAATGCGGCTTTGATCCTTTTTAAATAAATTCTATTAGAACTCAGTGCACCAATGTCTATGAAACTTCGTTAAATATCTCGTGTAAATAAAGACATTTTTTTTTTATGGTACCGGTACTAGCCTATTGTGAGGTAATGGAATTTTTTTTCTTTGACGTCATATGAATGGACTCTTTAAATGTAATGTTAAAAGAACGCACTCGGTGCACCAATGTCTATTAACCCTCGAAAAAATTGCTTGTATTAATGAAAACATATTTTAGTCTAACTAAGCCGTGTGACGTAGTGTTTTTTTTTTCCTTTGACGTCACATGGAATGAATTCTTTAAATGAAATGCTAAAAGAACGCACTCGGTGCACCAATGTCTATGAACACTCGAGAAATGGCTCGTGTTGATAAAGGTGATTTTTAGTCTAGCTAGGCCTTGTGACGTAGTGTTTTTTTTTTCCTTTGACGTCATATGGAATGAATTCTTTAAATGAAATGCTAAAAGAACGCACTCGGTGCACCAATTTCTATGAACACTCGATAAAAGGCTCGTAATGATGAAGGCGATTTTTATTCTAGCTAGGCCGTGTGACGTAGTGTTTTTTTTCCTTTGACGTCATATGGAATGAATTCTTTAAATGAAATGCTTAAAGAACGCACTCGGTGCACCAAAGTCTATGAACACTCGATAAATGGCTCTTATAGATGAAGGCGATTTTTAGTCTAGCTAGGCCGTGTGACGTAGTGTTTTTTTTTTCCCTCTGACGTTATATGGAATTAATTCTTCAAATGAAATGAAAAAAGAACTCGGTATAGTAATGTTTATTAAGCCTCGTTATGTGACTCGCGTTTAAAAAAAGGAATGATATCTTGATTTAGATCTAATCTAGATTTTTTAAACTAGATCTAGATTTTTATTACAGTATATCTAGATCTGGATTTATATTCTAATTAAAATTATTTTAGAGTCTAGATCTAGAATTTCTAGATCTAGTTTAGACTAAAATAGACTAGATTAAGATGTAGAATTTCAATTTCTAAACTTAAAGTGTAAAAAAAAGTGTAGATTTTCATTTCCAAACGTTTTGATCAATATTGTAATGTTTTAATATACTAAAACTAATCTACTATTTTTTTATTAAATTTAAATTTACGGCAAATGAATCTTTGAAACATTATTACTTTTGACCATCGGATGGCTGCCTGGTCGTGCGGTTTGCGCGCTGGACTGTCGTTCAGATTTATGGATGGCCCAGGGTTCAAACCCTGCCCGCTCCCATCCCCCGTCGTCCTGCGGGAGGTTTGGACTAGGAAGTAATTATCTTCAACTCTGAAGGAACATCCGAAACGTGTAAAACATTTTACATCAAAATTAAATCACCTCTTGAATATTATTTGCGAATATGCAGATCCGACAGGGATCCGACTTCGACGGGGGCCGCCTCTGAGTTTGTGTAACACAAACTCTCTTTGTAATCTTGTTATTTACTTATTTATTTATTTTTGTCATTTTTATTTTAGTCTAAGAGATCTAAATTTAAAGATCAAACTTCACTCAAGGGTAATGGAAGGTTTCTTTCTAATAAGGATACGCAAGTGTGAATTTTAAACACGGCGAAGCAGAACTATTTTTCGCGCAACCGTTTTGTCGTGATGGTCGTTTTGGCAGTACCATTTTGGTGCATGCCATTTTGGTACATGCCATTTTAGTGCTTGCCATTTTGGTGCATGCCATTTTGGTGCTTGTCATTTTGGTGCATGCCATTTTGGTGCATGCCATTTTGGTGCATGCCATTTTGGTGCATGCCATTTTGGTGCTTGCCATTTTGGTGCTTGCCATTTTGGTGCATGAGATTTTGGTGCATGCCATTTTGGTGCATGAGATTTTGGTGCATGCCATTTTGGTGCATGAGATTTTGGTGCATGCCATTTTGGTGCATGCCATTTTGGTGCATGCCATTTTGGTACTAGCCATTTTGGTGCTAGCCATTTTGGTGCATGCCATTTTGGTGCATGCCATTTTGGTGCATGAGATTTTGGTGCATGCCATTTTGGTGCTTGCCATTTTGGTGCATGCCATTTTGGTGCATGCCATTTTGGTGCATGCCATTTTGGTGCATGAGATTTTGGTGCATGCCATTTTGGTGCTTGCCATTTTGGTGCATGCCATTTTGGTACTAGCCATTTTGGTGCATGCCATTTTGGTGCATGCCATTTTGGTGCATGCCATTTTCGTGCATGAGATTTTGGTGCATGCGATTTTGGTGCTTGCCATTTTGGTGCATTCCATTTTGGTGCATGAGATTTTGGTGCATGCCATTTTGGTGCATGCCATTTTGGTGCATGAGATTTTGGTGCTTGCCATTTTGGTGCATGTCATTTTGGTGCTTGCCATTTTGGTGCATGCCATTTTGGTGCATGCCATTTTGGTGCATGAGATTTTGGTGCATGCCATTTTGGTGCTTGCCATTTTGGTGCATGCCATTTTGGTGCATGCCATTTTGGTGCATGCAATTTTTTGGTGCATGCCATTTTGGTGCATGCCATTTTGGTACTTAATGTAAAAGTCACATCATGTATGTTCATTTTCTGAAGTCTTTCAAAAGGATGACATATTTATGTTTTCTATGTATGTTGGGTTTAAATCTTTCTCTCCGTAATTATTCTTGCAAAGTGTCGAACGAAGTCTTCATTTTACCCATTACTATTTCACTATCCTGTTATGATTAAAAGCTTCAATAGCTTTGTCGTTTGTTATTAGAAAATGTTTTATTTTGGTATAAAGTTAATGGGGAATGCTTGCTCTTTTATATCAACAAAAATTAAGTCTATAAAATGAAACATTAATTTAATTTAATGAGATCAAATTAACGTTGTCATTTTTAATTAGGAGAGAAAGAGTTAAACGTGTTTTTTTTTATTTAAAGAATTGTTATATATGCCTCTATTCCAGTCTCCTTGTGTTTTCTATTGCCCACAGCGCTCCCCGAGACCCCTAAATGGCAAGGGCGGGGTCTCTACTGTCTTTTCACTAACTCCAGAAAAAAACTATTCTAGGGTACACAAATGTCCAAAAGAATGAATGGTCAGTAGTAATAAAGATTAATTACGTATATACACACACACACACATACATATATTTATATATATATATATATATATGATATTATTATTATTATTATAGCTTTTATATTGCGCTACTTTCATGCTTATAGCATGCTCAGAGCGCTTTGGTCCAATCTCATTTGTGGACCAGTGAGGAGGAGGGGCTATCTAGGAGTTAGTTTTCCGTGCTGCCTTTAGGCGCTCAGTAAACACAACTCTGCCCGAGTCGGGTGTCGTACCTCGAGCCCCCTTCTAGGTAGCCAAGCCAAGCCAAGTTCAAGCGCACTTGTCCTCTCGACCATGCAGTGACTTTATTGTGACGGTACGCACCGGTACGATGTACCGGCACCTTTTTCAATGTGGGAAAAAAGTATGACTTTTCTTCCATTTTAACGTTTATTATTAATGTATTAGTAGTTAAAAGTTAGGCAATCCATCACCGACACCTTTTTTTTTTTTTTTTTACAAAAAAAGCACTTTATATATGTATATATATGTATTATATGTATATGATAATAATATATGTATACATATGTGTATATGTGTGCGGGGGGGGGGGGGGAGAGAAAGAAAAAAATCCTGGCTACCTCTGGTAACTTGTTAATTATGCGTGACTAGGATATACGTGATGTAGTAAATTAGGTCGCTATATAAAGGGAGATAATACAGTAATTTATTTAAAATTCATAATGAACAATTGTTATGCCCCTTTCTTTTAAATCTTTAGGAGTAATCGTTTGCCTGATAGGTAGGTCTACATATAGTGACATATACATTTGAGAAAGGACTGATAATAATAATAATCATGTTTTAGCATGCTATTTTTGTTACTGTTGTGTAATATGTATTTTAATTTTATTTCTTTTTTTCACTCACCTTTCTTTAAAATTTCTGACAATCATCTAAAGCAGTGCTTTCCCAAACTGTGTTCCGCGGAACCCTAGTGTTCCTCGATGCCTGATTTGGTTTTCCACGAACTAATAGAATAATTAACTAGTAGGCCACTGCTTGAATTAACTTCTCTAATTAAAAAAAAAAGCGAAATGTTCTGCTAATTACTCAAAGTGAACAAAGTGTTCCGTTTAGGAAAAGGTTTGGGAACCACTGAACTAAAGACTGTTCAAGAACGCTAAATTGAGCTTCAATGTTGCCAACTATTTTTTCATTAAATAAAGCTAAAATCAGAAGACCTTAGAAAATTGGATTCAGCAGTGAGAGAAAAGTGCACAAATATTAGAGCGCAATATACAAAAGCATCCTTTGTTCTCTGCACTTTTCCTGAAGTTGGCGGATGGAGAAAATCATGTCAATCGTGGATCTCCCTAAGGGAAAGCCACATTGTGATTCTGGATAGACCCGATCAGCGAGTTTTTGTAGCCTGGGAAGTATCACTCGAGCAAAGACTTTGCCTACAATACTTAGGAGGGAAATTCCCCTGTAATTGTTGCAGTCGCTTCTGTCACCTTTGTTCTTATACAGTGTAACGATTTTAGCATCCCGCAGGTCTTGTAGCACAGCACCTTCTTGCCAACTTTTGCAAAGCAGTTCGTGTAGAGGTTGGATTAGTGTAGTTTTGCATTGTTTTAGAACAGTGATGCCCAAAATACGACCGCGGGCCAGATCCGGCCCGCGACGTGGTTATATCCGGCCCGCAGAAACGTCGACATAAAGTGGAGAAAATCCCCCTTCGAAAAAAAAAAAAAAGGTTAAAATATGTATCTTTACCTACTTGGGACTTTCATATTTTCTCTGATGTATTGATACCATGACCTTTAACGTTTGTGCGTTCATGAACAGAGACTCTGAATGTAGAATCTACCAGGACCAGTGGGCGGATCTTTACTTGTTTGTGGAACATGATAATAAGCCAACATTTTTGTTTTATAAAGAATTGTGTGGCTGTTTAAAAAAACATATATCGGCATTATAAAACAATTATGGCGGCATTATGGGTTTCCACCACAAATAAAAGATTGTTTCACTACAACTAGAGATTTGAGGATCGATGTGAATATTAACCAAAGAGAGACCTACAATGTTGCTAACATTTTAAGTAGACAAATGAATGTGAGCTTGCGCTCCCAGAGCTATATTTTTATATATTTTATTTTTATAGGCTAGTGCCAAACTTATTTGTACTTCCGCTTTTTGTGTATAAAAAGTGATGCCACGCTGTTTTAAAACAGTTCAGTGTACAGTTGACCAGTGGTCAGTACCATATCTGTCTGTGTGACAGCTGAAGATATTTGTGGTCTGTCGTCCAATTATATTTTTATTCCTGTACCTGGGACGGCCTGCTATTATTACTGCTGTGTTACTGCTTTTAACTGCTGCTGTTGAATATTACTGCTAATAACTGCTGTGTTGCTGCTTTTAACTGCTGCTTTGAGCTGCTGTTTATAACTACTGTTGTTAGATCTATTCTAATTCAAGGGAAGCTAGAATCTAGTGTTATTTTGTTTCTTTTTATGCCTTGCCTTGGTAAACTTAGTTATATTTATAGTCTGTTTCTCAGTTTTGTTCTTAGTGAATAGTAAGGTACTGAGCCTAAGGATTTATAAGATATTCTTGTTTTAGTGTTAGTGTTATGAGTGTAATAGTAGGATATTGTAGATCTAGACTAGTTTATTGTAGTGTGTTTGTGTAGATCTAGGTCTAGTGTAGTAGTGGTAGTGATTTAGTTAGATAGTTGGTTTGGTTAGTTTGTTACTGTTTGTAGTGTAGTGGTGTAGATTTAGAGGGTTTTAGTTAGTTGATGGGTTCAGTAGTAGTGATTAGTCAAGTTAGTGTATATATTATTTTTTATTATTGATTTATTTTTGTATGTAAATAAAGTTTCTTTTTGTTTTATTTATCGTAAACTAAAGTTTGTTATCTTGTTTTCATTTAGTTGAGTTAGTATAGTTAGTTGTCTGGTTACTTAGGCTACTCTAGCCCCTTGGTCACCATACCGAGGTGCACAGATTGAGCCCACCCAGTAGCGCAAACATCTGCCTACTGTTGGTAAATTTTAATGTTGAGCAGCAGAGAATAGGTCATCTCCCTCTATCCACTCGCGCCTGCCTAACCTGCTCACATTTTTGGTGTCAGAAGTGGGATCTGTGCTTGAGTGACCAGACTTGTATTTTTTATTGGGATAGATTAGGTTTTTGTACGAGTTTAGGCAGTGATAGGAAGTAGTGATAGTGTATAGTTCAGTTTTTCTTTGGGCGTTTGTTAGAGAGGTTATTAGGCTTTAGTTTTGTTGAGTAGTTACGTAGATGAACAGCGAGGCAGCAGCAGCAGCAAGAATGCAGCCGTCTCAGACAGTGATTGTAGTACCAAGGACAGAGATGAGTATCCGACGCTTCCATGGTGATGGTCCTGCCAGGGAAGTGGAGGAGTTCCTTCAAAATGTTGAGAGAGCTTGGAAGTCTCAACACATGGTGCATCCAGAGGAAAAATGTGACTTCCTCTTTGCACATCTAGGTGAGGCAGTGAAGGCCGAACTTAGGTGTCACCCTCAGACGACAAGGGCATGTCCAGATGCCGTGGTACAAATCCTACGCTCCACTTATGGAGAAAGGCGGAGCATCAACTGCCTCATTGGGGAGCTGTTCCGAATAAGCCAGCACCAGTATGAGTCTGTCCGCACGTACTCACACCGTCTCCTTCAGGCATTTGAAGCACTCACAGACAGGCAGAGAGCTCTATCTGAAACTCCCTTCAGCGAGTCTATCCTGAGGGACCAGTTTGTAGAAAACCTCAGTGACAGGACCCTAAGGAGAGACCTGCGAGAGAGACTAATCGACAGGCCAGAAACTGAATTCCTGGCGTTAAGAGACATGGCCATCAGGTGGGCACAGGATGAGGATGTCGCACCGCAAGTCAACGTCACATGCAGAGAGATAAAGATTGAAGGCCAGCTAGCTGCGCTTTCCAAGCAAGTGGAGGAGCTTGCAGCCCAGATTGTGCGCCTACAATTTTCAGGGTCACAGAACTATAGCTGTCCCCACTGCAACAACCATCAACCTGATCACATTAGCAGCAATGTGAGACAGATTACCTCACAACAGCGCATGGAGACAAAGCGCACTCTTAACCATAAGAGGCCAACGACGAAGAACAGGAAATGCTACACTTGTGGCAAACCTGGCCATCTGGCAAGAAATTGCAGGCTGCAGAACAGGTTCCAAGGTCAGCGAAAGAAGCCAGGGAACCGGGCTCACCAGCAACACCCTTCTAGAAGCAACTGCTCGAATTGTGGAAGCCGGGACCACTTCACCCGAGCTTGCCCTGATGTCACTGCAGCAGTGAATCGCGTTCAGGTTGCCTCAGTGGAACAACCACAGGCAGTACAACTGCAACCTGCTCCCAAGCCAACAGAATTGTCGGTTGAGGTGCCACCGAATCCTAGGCGATCCAACACTGCTCCTGATTCAATTGTTCGCAGAAACCAACCCGCAGTGGCAGAAATGATGTCGATTCGTACAGAAGTCGCCTCACCTGACACTTCCAGTAATCATGCAGAAGGAGGTAGGGAAACAAATCCTTTCCTACAGTTTCATCCGGTCCAACTAGAATCCACCTTGCTTTCCCATGAGGTTCCTGAGTTGCAGAAGAAAAGGAACGACCTTCTGAACATTGGGTGCAGAGTTCTTGTCGAACAGAGAGTCAGAGGCCAGGGAAGAATGTTCATGCAGTATGAACCCTCGTGTTTTGTAATTACTGCAGTACCCAAGTATGCTTCTGGCTGGTACATGGTGGAGGCAGAAGACGGCAGTACTTACCGATATGTAAGAGAGGAGGAAATGAAGTTTGTTTCCTCACCATACTAGCACAATTCTTCATTTGTATATTTGTAATTTTTATTTAATATGTTGGTTGCATTCCAATGTATCAAGATGTATTAGTTTGTAATAACTCTATGAGTACATGTTATCTACATGTGTATTTGAAAGCTTTTTTTCAAAAGTTTAGTAGTTGCTAAACCTGTTTCAGAATGTACAGAATCAAGAGTATTTTCTTGTGTTTTTAGCTGATGAAGTGTATATTTTTTTTGCTTTTGTCCTTGTAAAGAAATATAATTTAAGTCATGTCATGGAGATGTATATTTTTGTGTGAAATCGATTTTAGTGTGTATTTTCTTTGATGGTATAATATGTCAGCAGTATGTATGTAATGCATTTTAAGTAGTTTGTTAGTATTTTGTTTTGCGAGGACGCAAAAATTTAAGGCGGGATGAATGTGAGCTTGCGCTCCCAGAGCTATATTTTTATATATTTTATTTTTATAGGCTAGTGCCAAACTTATTTGTACTTCCGCTTTTTGTGTATAAAAAGTGATGCCACGCTGTTTTAAAACAGTTCAGTGTACAGTTGACCAGTGGTCAGTACCATATCTGTCTGTGTGACAGCTGAAGATATTTGTGGTCTGTCGTCCAATTATATTTTTATTCCTGTACCTGGGACGGCCTGCTATTATTACTGCTGTGTTACTGCTTTTAACTGCTGCTGTTGAATATTACTGCTAATAACTGCTGTGTTGCTGCTTTTAACTGCTGCTTTGAGCTGCTGTTTATAACTACTGTTGTTAGATCTATTCTAATTCAAGGGAAGCTAGAATCTAGTGTTATTTTGTTTCTTTTTATGCCTTGCCTTGGTAAACTTAGTTATATTTATAGTCTGTTTCTCAGTTTTGTTCTTAGTGAATAGTAAGGTACTGAGCCTAAGGATTTATAAGATATTCTTGTTTTAGTGTTAGTGTTATGAGTGTAATAGTAGGATATTGTAGATCTAGACTAGTTTATTGTAGTGTGTTTGTGTAGATCTAGGTCTAGTGTAGTAGTGGTAGTGATTTAGTTAGATAGTTGGTTTGGTTAGTTTGTTACTGTTTGTAGTGTAGTGGTGTAGATTTAGAGGGTTTTAGTTAGTTGATGGGTTCAGTAGTAGTGATTAGTCAAGTTAGTGTATATATTATTTTTTATTATTGATTTATTTTTGTATGTAAATAAAGTTTCTTTTTGTTTTATTTATCGTAAACTAAAGTTTGTTATCTTGTTTTCATTTAGTTGAGTTAGTATAGTTAGTTGTCTGGTTACTTAGGCTACTCTAGCCCCTTGGTCACCATACCGAGGTGCACAGATTGAGCCCACCCAGTAGCGCAAACATCTGCCTACTGTTGGTAAATTTTAATGTTGAGCAGCAGAGAATAGGTCATCTCCCTCTATCCACTCGCGCCTGCCTAACCTGCTCACATTTTTGGTGTCAGAAGTGGGATCTGTGCTTGAGTGACCAGACTTGTATTTTTTATTGGGATAGATTAGGTTTTTGTACGAGTTTAGGCAGTGATAGGAAGTAGTGATAGTGTATAGTTCAGTTTTTCTTTGGGCGTTTGTTAGAGAGGTTATTAGGCTTTAGTTTTGTTGAGTAGTTACGTAGATGAACAGCGAGGCAGCAGCAGCAGCAAGAATGCAGCCGTCTCAGACAGTGATTGTAGTACCAAGGACAGAGATGAGTATCCGACGCTTCCATGGTGATGGTCCTGCCAGGGAAGTGGAGGAGTTCCTTCAAAATGTTGAGAGAGCTTGGAAGTCTCAACACATGGTGCATCCAGAGGAAAAATGTGACTTCCTCTTTGCACATCTAGGTGAGGCAGTGAAGGCCGAACTTAGGTGTCACCCTCAGACGACAAGGGCATGTCCAGATGCCGTGGTACAAATCCTACGCTCCACTTATGGAGAAAGGCGGAGCATCAACTGCCTCATTGGGGAGCTGTTCCGAATAAGCCAGCACCAGTATGAGTCTGTCCGCACGTACTCACACCGTCTCCTTCAGGCATTTGAAGCACTCACAGACAGGCAGAGAGCTCTATCTGAAACTCCCTTCAGCGAGTCTATCCTGAGGGACCAGTTTGTAGAAAACCTCAGTGACAGGACCCTAAGGAGAGACCTGCGAGAGAGACTAATCGACAGGCCAGAAACTGAATTCCTGGCGTTAAGAGACATGGCCATCAGGTGGGCACAGGATGAGGATGTCGCACCGCAAGTCAACGTCACATGCAGAGAGATAAAGATTGAAGGCCAGCTAGCTGCGCTTTCCAAGCAAGTGGAGGAGCTTGCAGCCCAGATTGTGCGCCTACAATTTTCAGGGTCACAGAACTATAGCTGTCCCCACTGCAACAACCATCAACCTGATCACATTAGCAGCAATGTGAGACAGATTACCTCACAACAGCGCATGGAGACAAAGCGCACTCTTAACCATAAGAGGCCAACGACGAAGAACAGGAAATGCTACACTTGTGGCAAACCTGGCCATCTGGCAAGAAATTGCAGGCTGCAGAACAGGTTCCAAGGTCAGCGAAAGAAGCCAGGGAACCGGGCTCACCAGCAACACCCTTCTAGAAGCAACTGCTCGAATTGTGGAAGCCGGGACCACTTCACCCGAGCTTGCCCTGATGTCACTGCAGCAGTGAATCGCGTTCAGGTTGCCTCAGTGGAACAACCACAGGCAGTACAACTGCAACCTGCTCCCAAGCCAACAGAATTGTCGGTTGAGGTGCCACCGAATCCTAGGCGATCCAACACTGCTCCTGATTCAATTGTTCGCAGAAACCAACCCGCAGTGGCAGAAATGATGTCGATTCGTACAGAAGTCGCCTCACCTGACACTTCCAGTAATCATGCAGAAGGAGGTAGGGAAACAAATCCTTTCCTACAGTTTCATCCGGTCCAACTAGAATCCACCTTGCTTTCCCATGAGGTTCCTGAGTTGCAGAAGAAAAGGAACGACCTTCTGAACATTGGGTGCAGAGTTCTTGTCGAACAGAGAGTCAGAGGCCAGGGAAGAATGTTCATGCAGTATGAACCCTCGTGTTTTGTAATTACTGCAGTACCCAAGTATGCTTCTGGCTGGTACATGGTGGAGGCAGAAGACGGCAGTACTTACCGATATGTAAGAGAGGAGGAAATGAAGTTTGTTTCCTCACCATACTAGCACAATTCTTCATTTGTATATTTGTAATTTTTATTTAATATGTTGGTTGCATTCCAATGTATCAAGATGTATTAGTTTGTAATAACTCTATGAGTACATGTTATCTACATGTGTATTTGAAAGCTTTTTTTCAAAAGTTTAGTAGTTGCTAAACCTGTTTCAGAATGTACAGAATCAAGAGTATTTTCTTGTGTTTTTAGCTGATGAAGTGTATATTTTTTTTGCTTTTGTCCTTGTAAAGAAATATAATTTAAGTCATGTCATGGAGATGTATATTTTTGTGTGAAATCGATTTTAGTGTGTATTTTCTTTGATGGTATAATATGTCAGCAGTATGTATGTAATGCATTTTAAGTAGTTTGTTAGTATTTTGTTTTGCGAGGACGCAAAAATTTAAGGCGGGATGAATGTGAGCTTGCGCTCCCAGAGCTATATTTTTATATATTTTATTTTTATAGGCTAGTGCCAAACTTATTTGTACTTCCGCTTTTTGTGTATAAAAAGTGATGCCACGCTGTTTTAAAACAGTTCAGTGTACAGTTGACCAGTGGTCAGTACCATATCTGTCTGTGTGACAGCTGAAGATATTTGTGGTCTGTCGTCCAATTATATTTTTATTCCTGTACCTGGGACGGCCTGCTATTATTACTGCTGTGTTACTGCTTTTAACTGCTGCTGTTGAATATTACTGCTAATAACTGCTGTGTTGCTGCTTTTAACTGCTGCTTTGAGCTGCTGTTTATAACTACTGTTGTTAGATCTATTCTAATTCAAGGGAAGCTAGAATCTAGTGTTATTTTGTTTCTTTTTATGCCTTGCCTTGGTAAACTTAGTTATATTTATAGTCTGTTTCTCAGTTTTGTTCTTAGTGAATAGTAAGGTACTGAGCCTAAGGATTTATAAGATATTCTTGTTTTAGTGTTAGTGTTATGAGTGTAATAGTAGGATATTGTAGATCTAGACTAGTTTATTGTAGTGTGTTTGTGTAGATCTAGGTCTAGTGTAGTAGTGGTAGTGATTTAGTTAGATAGTTGGTTTGGTTAGTTTGTTACTGTTTGTAGTGTAGTGGTGTAGATTTAGAGGGTTTTAGTTAGTTGATGGGTTCAGTAGTAGTGATTAGTCAAGTTAGTGTATATATTATTTTTTATTATTGATTTATTTTTGTATGTAAATAAAGTTTCTTTTTGTTTTATTTATCGTAAACTAAAGTTTGTTATCTTGTTTTCATTTAGTTGAGTTAGTATAGTTAGTTGTCTGGTTACTTAGGCTACTCTAGCCCCTTGGTCACCATACCGAGGTGCACAGATTGAGCCCACCCAGTAGCGCAAACATCTGCCTACTGTTGGTAAATTTTAATGTTGAGCAGCAGAGAATAGGTCATCTCCCTCTATCCACTCGCGCCTGCCTAACCTGCTCACATTTTTGGTGTCAGAAGTGGGATCTGTGCTTGAGTGACCAGACTTGTATTTTTTATTGGGATAGATTAGGTTTTTGTACGAGTTTAGGCAGTGATAGGAAGTAGTGATAGTGTATAGTTCAGTTTTTCTTTGGGCGTTTGTTAGAGAGGTTATTAGGCTTTAGTTTTGTTGAGTAGTTACGTAGATGAACAGCGAGGCAGCAGCAGCAGCAAGAATGCAGCCGTCTCAGACAGTGATTGTAGTACCAAGGACAGAGATGAGTATCCGACGCTTCCATGGTGATGGTCCTGCCAGGGAAGTGGAGGAGTTCCTTCAAAATGTTGAGAGAGCTTGGAAGTCTCAACACATGGTGCATCCAGAGGAAAAATGTGACTTCCTCTTTGCACATCTAGGTGAGGCAGTGAAGGCCGAACTTAGGTGTCACCCTCAGACGACAAGGGCATGTCCAGATGCCGTGGTACAAATCCTACGCTCCACTTATGGAGAAAGGCGGAGCATCAACTGCCTCATTGGGGAGCTGTTCCGAATAAGCCAGCACCAGTATGAGTCTGTCCGCACGTACTCACACCGTCTCCTTCAGGCATTTGAAGCACTCACAGACAGGCAGAGAGCTCTATCTGAAACTCCCTTCAGCGAGTCTATCCTGAGGGACCAGTTTGTAGAAAACCTCAGTGACAGGACCCTAAGGAGAGACCTGCGAGAGAGACTAATCGACAGGCCAGAAACTGAATTCCTGGCGTTAAGAGACATGGCCATCAGGTGGGCACAGGATGAGGATGTCGCACCGCAAGTCAACGTCACATGCAGAGAGATAAAGATTGAAGGCCAGCTAGCTGCGCTTTCCAAGCAAGTGGAGGAGCTTGCAGCCCAGATTGTGCGCCTACAATTTTCAGGGTCACAGAACTATAGCTGTCCCCACTGCAACAACCATCAACCTGATCACATTAGCAGCAATGTGAGACAGATTACCTCACAACAGCGCATGGAGACAAAGCGCACTCTTAACCATAAGAGGCCAACGACGAAGAACAGGAAATGCTACACTTGTGGCAAACCTGGCCATCTGGCAAGAAATTGCAGGCTGCAGAACAGGTTCCAAGGTCAGCGAAAGAAGCCAGGGAACCGGGCTCACCAGCAACACCCTTCTAGAAGCAACTGCTCGAATTGTGGAAGCCGGGACCACTTCACCCGAGCTTGCCCTGATGTCACTGCAGCAGTGAATCGCGTTCAGGTTGCCTCAGTGGAACAACCACAGGCAGTACAACTGCAACCTGCTCCCAAGCCAACAGAATTGTCGGTTGAGGTGCCACCGAATCCTAGGCGATCCAACACTGCTCCTGATTCAATTGTTCGCAGAAACCAACCCGCAGTGGCAGAAATGATGTCGATTCGTACAGAAGTCGCCTCACCTGACACTTCCAGTAATCATGCAGAAGGAGGTAGGGAAACAAATCCTTTCCTACAGTTTCATCCGGTCCAACTAGAATCCACCTTGCTTTCCCATGAGGTTCCTGAGTTGCAGAAGAAAAGGAACGACCTTCTGAACATTGGGTGCAGAGTTCTTGTCGAACAGAGAGTCAGAGGCCAGGGAAGAATGTTCATGCAGTATGAACCCTCGTGTTTTGTAATTACTGCAGTACCCAAGTATGCTTCTGGCTGGTACATGGTGGAGGCAGAAGACGGCAGTACTTACCGATATGTAAGAGAGGAGGAAATGAAGTTTGTTTCCTCACCATACTAGCACAATTCTTCATTTGTATATTTGTAATTTTTATTTAATATGTTGGTTGCATTCCAATGTATCAAGATGTATTAGTTTGTAATAACTCTATGAGTACATGTTATCTACATGTGTATTTGAAAGCTTTTTTTCAAAAGTTTAGTAGTTGCTAAACCTGTTTCAGAATGTACAGAATCAAGAGTATTTTCTTGTGTTTTTAGCTGATGAAGTGTATATTTTTTTTGCTTTTGTCCTTGTAAAGAAATATAATTTAAGTCATGTCATGGAGATGTATATTTTTGTGTGAAATCGATTTTAGTGTGTATTTTCTTTGATGGTATAATATGTCAGCAGTATGTATGTAATGCATTTTAAGTAGTTTGTTAGTATTTTGTTTTGCGAGGACGCAAAAATTTAAGGCGGGATGAATGTGAGCTTGCGCTCCCAGAGCTATATTTTTATATATTTTATTTTTATAGGCTAGTGCCAAACTTATTTGTACTTCCGCTTTTTGTGTATAAAAAGTGATGCCACGCTGTTTTAAAACAGTTCAGTGTACAGTTGACCAGTGGTCAGTACCATATCTGTCTGTGTGACAGCTGAAGATATTTGTGGTCTGTCGTCCAATTATATTTTTATTCCTGTACCTGGGACGGCCTGCTATTATTACTGCTGTGTTACTGCTTTTAACTGCTGCTGTTGAATATTACTGCTAATAACTGCTGTGTTGCTGCTTTTAACTTGTAACATAATAGTAATATATGTACATTTGCACACTAGCGCGTCAGTGCAACACCGCTTGTGTTTACGTAATAAATGGAGTTCCTAATATGTCTTCCCTCTTAAACACTAGTTTGTTATTTGTGTAACACGAATATTCTACATGGTGTCAGAATAAAACTTGAAAAGCTGTCCAGACAAAGGTTTTTATTAATCTAATAATGGCTTCTTTTTATTTTGAGCAACCAATCTTGAATTGGAATGCTAAAGATCTGTATCAAGAGTTTCTAAGGTTTCAACAGCAGGTGAGCTTTTGTTTCAAAGGACCGTTAGCTGGTGCCGATAGTAAACAAAAAGCCGGATGGCTGGGAATGTGGATAGGTCAACAAGGCCGTGAAGTTTACAAAACTCTAAATATTACTGATAGTGAAGAGGGAGATCCGCAATTTCTATTAAAGAAAATAGAAGACTACATAAGGCCAAGACAAAATAAAAGAGTGTCTAGATTTAGAGCACATCAGAGAAAGCAGGTAGAAGGAGAAAGTTTTGATAACTTTGTTAAAGACCTAAAGCTTCTCATTATGGACTGTGAGTATGACAACCCAGACGATATGCTTATTGATTTGATTATTAGTGGAGTCATACACGAAAAGGTACAATTAAGACTACTTGATCAGGGACAGAAGTTGACCCTTAGCAAGGCTATTGAAATTGGACAACAATATGAATTGTCACAAAGCCAAGTGAAAATGTTTAGGGGCCAAGAAGTTCTAGCAATCAAGAGACAGTCACACAATGTACTAAAGCAGAAGTCTAAAGACAACTCAGATAAATTATGTAGTAAATGCGGCAAGAACCACGAAAAGGGAAAATGTCCAGCAATAGGAATCACATGCAATTTCTGCAAAAAGAAAAACCACTGGTTTCAAATGTGCAGAAAAAGACGCAACGTCAATCTAGTAGAAGATGACAGTCACAGTGATGAAAATATTATACCTGTTAGCACTGCAAGTAGCCAGTATAAAAAGGGTAATATTGAGAATATCAATGTCGTTGAAGACAAGTGGACTGTAAAACTAGTTGTGCATGGCAAGACATTAATTTTTCGTATCGACACTGGTGCAAGATGTAACATTCTTGTCAAGTCAGAGTTTGAAAAGCTCAAAGACAAAGTAAAACTTGCTTATTCAGCAAAGTCGCTCAAGTCTTACTCTAATCATGTTATTAAGACTTTAGGAGCAGTAGTGCTACCTTTGAAAAATAATATCCAAGAGGTGAAAGCAAGATTTGAGGTAGTAGACATTAGCCAAGAGAACATTTTGAGTGGTGACACAGCAGAATGTTTAGGACTACTACAACGGATAGACAGCATAGAATCCAAGGCAGAAGACGAGTTACAAAGAGAATTTCCTGAAATGCTGAAAACAACTGGAACACTGCCAGGAGAATACAAGATTCAGTTACAGGAAAATGCTAAAGGAGTTATTCATCCACCACGTCGCTTAGCAGCATCTCTACGCAATAAAGTTGAAGAAAAACTTAAAGAAATGCAAGCTGATGGATTTATTACTGCCGTACATGAACCTACTGAATGGGTTAGCTCCATGGTTGTTTCGTTCAGGAATGACAAAGTTAGAATATGTATTGATCCAAAAGATCTCAATAAAGCAATCAGAAGGGAACATCACCCGATGAAAACTATTGAAGATGTGATCACTAATATTCCAGATTCGAAGATATTCTCAGTTCTCGATGCCAAGTCAGGGTTTATGCAAATAAAGCTTGAAAGAGAATCTTCATTTCTCACAACTTTCAACACACCTCTGGGAAGATATAGATGGTTACGATTACCTTTTGGTATCAAATCAGCGCCAGAAATTTACCAAAGAATTATGGATGAAATGCTTCAAGGTATTGAAGGAGCATATGTCACCATAGACGACATTCTAGTAGCTGGTAGAGATGTTGAGCATCATGATCACATTTTGAAACAAGTCATGCAAAGAGCAACGAAGTACAATCTAAAGCTGAACTATGACAAGTGCAAGATAAGGCAAAACAGAGTACCTTATATGGGTCACATCTTGTCAGAGAAAGGTTTAGAACCAGATCCAGCAAAGATAAAGGCAATTATTGACATGCCAGCTCCTCAAGACAAAGATGGAATCAGAAGATTTCTAGGTTTAATTCAGTACCTAGCAAAATTTATTCCTAATCTAAGTCAAGCAGATGCTCCAATACGAAAGCTTCTAAAAGATGATGTAGAATTTCAATGAGCCGCCACTACACACTGCTTCTTCTAACACCTCTAGACCAAATGAACCTTATGTAACACGCTCAGGCAGAATAGTTAACAAACCCAAGAGACTTGATTTGTGATGAACAGATTAGACTTTTTAGTTGACTAGTTTGTTAGTTATTCTGATAAATAGATTTTCTAAATTAAAGAAGAGAGATGTAACATAATAGTAATATATGTACATTTGCACACTAGCGCGTCAGTGCAACACCGCTTGTGTTTACGTAATAAATGGAGTTCCTAATATGTCTTCCCTCTTAAACACTAGTTTGTTATTTGTGTAACACGAATATTCTACATAACTGCTGCTTTGAGCTGCTGTTTATAACTACTGTTGTTAGATCTATTCTAATTCAAGGGAAGCTAGAATCTAGTGTTATTTTGTTTCTTTTTATGCCTTGCCTTGGTAAACTTAGTTATATTTATAGTCTGTTTCTCAGTTTTGTTCTTAGTGAATAGTAAGGTACTGAGCCTAAGGATTTATAAGATATTCTTGTTTTAGTGTTAGTGTTATGAGTGTAATAGTAGGATATTGTAGATCTAGACTAGTTTATTGTAGTGTGTTTGTGTAGATCTAGGTCTAGTGTAGTAGTGGTAGTGATTTAGTTAGATAGTTGGTTTGGTTAGTTTGTTACTGTTTGTAGTGTAGTGGTGTAGATTTAGAGGGTTTTAGTTAGTTGATGGGTTCAGTAGTAGTGATTAGTCAAGTTAGTGTATATATTATTTTTTATTATTGATTTATTTTTGTATGTAAATAAAGTTTCTTTTTGTTTTATTTATCGTAAACTAAAGTTTGTTATCTTGTTTTCATTTAGTTGAGTTAGTATAGTTAGTTGTCTGGTTACTTAGGCTACTCTAGCCCCTTGGTCACCATACCGAGGTGCACAGATTGAGCCCACCCAGTAGCGCAAACATCTGCCTACTGTTGGTAAATTTTAATGTTGAGCAGCAGAGAATAGGTCCTCTCTCTCTATCCACTCGTGTCTGCCTGACCTGCTCACATGAAGTTATTTTCTGACGCGTGAAAAATATAATCGTCAAATATCACATGAATGTGAAACTATACCAAAAGGGTTCTGGTAAATAGTTTCAGAACAATATCATTTAGTTTTTGAAACTTTTCGGTCATGTGGCCTGCGAGACGAGTGTTGAAAATTAAAATGGCCCGCAGGTCGAATTAGGTTTGGGTATCACTGTTTTAGAAGATCTGGGGGGATACCATCGCATCCGGGTGCTTTTCAGTTTATGGCTTTGTTGAGCTCTAACAGGGTGTATATTTCGTCTAGTTCATTCATTGTGGGTCATTGTTTGATAGTCTTAAGGGCTGAGGCAGAGACTGAGCTTGTTGTGGCCTAGAGTTCGGAGTAATGTTCAACTCATCTGTACATTTGTTCACTCTTGTCTGTGATAGTTTCCCCAGTGGTTGATTTAAGAGGTGCTGACTTGTTTTGGGAGGGTCTGAGAGCCTTTTTGATTCCTTCATACTTGGGCTGCAAGATGAATACTCTCACGGAGCTCTACCCAGTATACACTGGCACAGATCCTTGCTGTCCTCTATGCAGTGGCTCTAGCTTCTTTCAGATTTAACAGGTTGCGTCGTGTAGGTTTCGACTTGTATGTAGGGAGTGCTTCTCTCTTTGCTCTGATGACAAGTGCTAAAATAGCTGCTTTAGAGTCAAACCAATCATTTCGTTTTGTAATTTTTCTTCCAAAGATATCCAGGGAAATATTTTTTATGGTGGACTTGAGGTGTTCCCATTTTCTGTTGCTGTATTTCCAGAGACATATGTATACTCGCGTTTTAAAGATTCCGCAAATTGTATCTGGAGATCAAGGTGGCGCATCTTGCTTGGTATGGTGGATTTTTTTAGGAAGAAGATTGATCTTACAACATACCAAGGAGTGATCTGTGTCACAGTCTGGACTGTGATAGGACCTGGTGAGCTTGACAAATTAAAGCACTTTTGTTTTACCATGATTGGATGTAGTTTGCACTATTGTTTGGGGCGAGGATGCCGCCAAGATATTTGTGTTGTAGTTTAGTTTTGAAATAGGTTATAGTGACACAGATATAATAATATCAAGAACATCAATTCATGTACTTAAGCAACTTATAACATGCCAAACTATGATCGAATAACCGTCAAATCTGAAGGAGACATACGAAACGTAAAATAAACACGGATTGGGTTTAGTTTCATCAAAAATCAGCACGCTATAGTCACAGTAGCACAGTGAGATCACGAACATGCTTCTTGAATTACTGTGGGCTGATATTTAATAGTAAAGCAAATATTGAGTTGTTTCCCTTCTAGTCATACTCCTTTACAATTGTTGGTTGTTGTGTTGTTTTTTAGCAGCCCACGAAAGTGGAAAAGACGCTATTAGTTTTGTATGGAATGTCTGTCCGTCCCTTTTAGATCTCGTAAACTAAAAAAGATAGTGAAAATCCGACATCATAATATTTTAGACCATTCAAAGTTCTGATGCAACGGCTACTTTTTTTCTTTTCTGAAAGCGAAAAATCAATTTTTTTTAATCATTTATGCGAGCTTTTTTTTTCATAAAAATACACCACTTTTACAACTATTCACTATTAATAGTAACAACTCCTTAGTAGGGGAGACGAGTATATAGGGTATAATTATAGTACATTTATGCAAACGGTTTTTTATCCAAAAAAAATTTTTTTACATTTATATTGCTACGTTAAGCAAGTTATGTTATATTATACTAACTACTACATTTACAAAAGAAAAAAGGTTTACTTTTTTTAAGAGAAAAAATCTATTTATTATGTATATAAGTTGGACATAATTTAAAACAACAATTAATAAATAATTTTTCTAATCATCGCGATAACTGTAGCATAGCCTATCAACTTATATCAATGAACTAAAGGATTACGGAAATGTTATTTAGAGCAATTATACATTCATTATAAGACATTAGTTAGGCCAGGTTCACATCTAACTTCACATTCACTTTCACCTTTCCTTTGGTCTGTGGACCGCTGGGGCACCACACAAGATCCGTCAACCTTCTTTCTCCATTCTTCTCTGTCATTTGTCATTGATAGAATTTCATTCTGATGTTCTTTCAGAAAATATTGAAACCTGCCTGGGTGGACCATATCGGGGGCCGATTTTGAGTTTGTATCTCCACACAAACTGTCTTTGTAACCTTGTTTTTATTGTTTTTTTTTTCACTATTTATTAAATTCTAATTCTCGACCTGTATGGTCACATGTATGCACTACGCAAAACAGCAGGGTTTCTGTCCAGGTCTTTTACAAGAGAGAATTCGGGCCTCTCAAGCCCTCACTCAAATGGAGATTGATGATGATGTTGAACTATATTGTTTCCAATAGGTCTAAAAGTTGAACCACTTTAAACAAACGTCCAAACTATTAAGCATAGGCATGGTTTGCAGCAGGGTGTTTTCCCTTTTATTTTCCCCAACATTTAGACTTAATGCAAATTAACCCTAAACTTCGGATTGTGGGGTTCTTTGGGATCATTTTTCGGTACAACGAGTGTTCTTTTTTCATTACTATAAATATACAGTGTACAATATAGGCATTGTTTTAACTCCTTGTTTTACAGGTCAAGGCTTCCTATTCTCTTTCGATTTTTTGAAGTAAGACATTAATTAGTTTGTGATAATTGTTTTTAGAGCCCAAGACAGAAACCCAAAGCCCAAGACATTAAAACGCGAAATAGGAGCTGGATAGGACAGTCCTTGCGAAAACCAACTACCAATGTTTGCAAGGCATTTGATTGGAAAGAGGAAAGTGGGTAAGTTGAAAACAGTGGACAGCAAAACTCAGGATACTAGATCTAGAATGACATGGAAGAAAATGAAGAAAGCTTCTCAGAGCCGAGTACGGTGGTGAGGTGTAATTACGGCTCTTCCCTTCCTAGGGGTACACGGGACTAAGAGAAGTCTGACCATTTAGAAACGTGGTCATACGATCAGTATGTGACTCAGGGGCGGACTGGCTATATGGGCAAATGCCCGGTGGGCCGGTTCCCAAATGGGCCAGTAGGACCACAGAAAGGGCCGCATGGATGCCACTATGTATTAAATTGTTACAGGTCTTATAATATTCTTTTACAAACGGGGCCCTCTTAAATCTCTGTACAGTGTAAATGTAAATTAATTTAATAAATTTTTCGAAATAATGTAATAGCCTACATCCGTAGACAGTGCTACTAGTATGCTTTTAGGGCCTACACACTGAGCGATTAAAAAGCGACATAAGGGCTATCTTTTTTTTATAGAAATACATAGCTCATTGTATGCATGTGAACAGTTATCGATGCTCAAAGTAATATAATGATTTTGAGGACCTATAATTGGATGTCCATCAAAAGATATGTAATTTACGGGCCTGATTGTATAGAAATGCCAGGGCCGATTTTGATATCCAGTCCGCCCCTGATGTGACTATATGTGGACAAATCTTTGAGTCAAGTACACAATGGCCAAGTTGGGATGGCTGATCATTCAGTTAGAATCGAAATCAAGAATTGCTTTTACTTTTAGTATAATGATTTTGTTACTGCGATGGGGAAGAGGGGAAGGGTTTGCATGGGACAACCATCCCACAACTCGTTCCTTTGCGCGAATACGCCAGCGCCGTCAGCACGAGATATGCAACGAAAGAAAATCCCCCTAGCCGAGCAGATAAATACTTGGTACATTGACTTTGTGCTTGAATTGGCTGGGAGACTAAAAGAATGAATACTACACTACCCACGGACTCACTGCACACCTGATCATGTGACATTGATTGATATAGAATTGTAATCCACCAGGAGAAATCAAGGGGGTGGATAACCAGCTGCTAAGATGTATGTGCTGTGAAATGCAGAGTTGTGTTCCGCTAATCGATCAAGCAGTGGTACTAACATAATGTTACTGTAGGTTAAGAAAAAAAAAACTATTGCATTCAGAAACCAGTTGGTGTAGATTTTATTCTCACTATTGTCAACATCGCATGGGCCTATATTGAAACCCCAATCATTAACCAATCCGAAAATAATTTAATTCCACTCCATTTTCTTACGGTATTTTCTTACCTGCAAATCAAACATTGTTTTGGAAGTTTCTTTAGAGATGAAGATAATGAACATTCTAGTTCAAACCTCCCGCAGAACGACGGGGGTGGTGGAGGTATGAACCTGGGACAATCGAGACAACCGAGCGACATTACAGCGCGCTTACCGCGTGACCAGGCAGCCAACGTGTGCCAAGGGCACTGCTCTTACAATTAGGATAGATCGATGTATTTGGGAATTACTCTAGAACCCAAGTGGTGTATTGAAGACAGAAACTGAGAATGACAGTTTGAGAGTAGAGAGTAGATAGAAAGTTACTGCTTGCTAGTACTTACAGACAAGGAGAACATTTTCTTTTTTAAATTATAACAACTCTGTATTAAAGTTATTAAAAAGTCTAATACAAATTATTAAAGAGACCAAAGCCCAATACGAAGACGGTGAAAAGTGAACTTTAAACAACCCTCCTTCTTTCCCTCCCCCCCCCCCCTTTTTCAAAGCAGAATTTGGCTTTGTTTGCTTTAGTTAGTAGAAAAATTTGTAGGTCACTGAAGAGGTCTGCGTATACCACGTAAGACACTGCACTTTTCCTAAGACAAGTAGTATTAAACAAGACGAGATAATATTGACCATTGCGTGCCTTGTCAGTGTTAACCGCTGTACCATATGTGTTAACCTCTATGCGTGTTTCTCCCTACATTTGTATTGCGTTTTACAGAGACCATTCATTACAGAAGGCCTCAACACTGACCAGCAACGTCGCAGCCTGTGGGCAGTTTAGACAGGGCTGTACGACGCGGCGACGAGCCATTGGTGTCCACTACCCACAGGTTGCGACGTTACAGGATAGTGTTCGAGCCCTATATAGCGATTGGTCTCGGTTTATCTCAATCTGGGCGATACATAAAGTTATCCTTTGTTTCTTTTTTATTATTTTCGGAAATCGCAAAATCCCAAATGAAAAGAAAGAGACATTAACCAAGTTCTTTAGGAAACGTTTGTTCTGTGCTTGTTTATTAATACTGGTACTTTGCACTGCTTCACTACCAAGTAAACAAGTTTCATTCAAGGGAAATAATTGCGTCAATTACTTAACTATAGTAGAGTGATGAGCAAACTACGGCCCTCGGGCCAACTCCGGCCCGTCGAATTGGATAATTTGGCCGTCCAATGTTTTGTAATATTAATAAGAAGTAGGAGTTTAAATGCCTAAATTCATCTAATAATAAAATCACTCCCTAGAATTTTAGTTCTGTTTGCTTTTAATTGGCAACATTCAGAAACATGAATATGTACATGACATTTTGTAGTTTATCGTGAAATATCTCAAATTAAAACAAAAATTTATGACCGAACACAATTTTTCCTTTAAGTTTTTGGACCACCTTTAAAAAAGTTTGTCCATCAATGCTATGGTCCATGCTGAGCATTCTAAATAATGTTACATTTCAAAAGTTTATAATTAGAAAGTTGTCTTAGCTAGATCAACAACATACAACCAAAAATGTTGATACAAAAATATATCATAATCAAACTGTTTGAATTCAGAAATTTAAATGTTTATTATCATTTATACGCAGTTAACTTTCTTGAAAAAGTTATATAGTATTTGATCTATGAATCTTGTTTCTTCTTTATACGTGGAGTGCAATAGACTTTTATTGGTGTCGATGGCTGTAGCACCATTGTAAAGTCATTCAACAAGAGAACTTCCGGTGTGGCCTTGGTAATGCTGACTCTTTTAAAGATGTGAACCAACGCCAGTTTCATTTCCAATAACCCAAGCAACATTCCGATACACAGCCTCGGCCCGATGCCAAAAGGCATAAATGTCAATGGGTTGTAAGGTCTGTAGGACGGACTCCCTTCGATGAAGCGTTCTGGGTTAAATTCGTTTGGGTTTTTCCAGAATTCGGGATCTCGTTGCAAATTGTACACTGGGATGATCACTGCGGTTTTGGAAGGCAGGTTTAAGTGGAACAGTTTTGTGGGCTTGGAGCATTCTCTTGTCAAGACCGACAGAGGCGGATACATCCTCAAAGTCTCATTGATGGCTGCCTCCGTGTACTTCAAGTTTTGACACAGCTCATAGGTTGGTTCCTGGTCGCCGATGACGTCATCAATTTCGTCTGTGATTTTTTTCATAACATCTTTGCGAGTAGCTAATTCATACAACAAAAACTGCAATGTGCTGGAAGCTGTTTCATAACCAGCGATAAACATCATTATGCCTTGGGCCACAATTTCGTCTGATGTCAGTTTCGACTTGCATCCTTCTGGAGACTCTTCGCTCTCAGCTTCCATTAGGTTCTGCAGTATGTCGTAAATATCGTTCTTGTCGGTTTTTCTTTGGCGCATCAGAAGTTTGATGCTTTTTTCAAAGAACTCCATGTCATCGTTCCGAAACGTCCATATCCGAAGCATCTTCGAAATAGGGGACATCACCACGGGAAAAGCTGAGGCCAGAAATGTTATAATTTTGAAAGACTCTTTGAAAACAAACAGACTTCTTCCGTGGCTACTGAACGGTTCATCTGGGTTGCTAATTGAATCGACATCAATACTGAATCCCGACGACGTTATAACGTCGATGGCGTAAGCCCCCAGCATCCTTTTTGCTTGCCAGGGAACTCCGTCTTCGGCAAACTTCAGCAAGTGTTCCCCCAGTCGCTTGGCGCATCTATTAACTGTCTCGCTCATCCCCTTGATTTTGGCAATGCTGAAAGACGGACTCATGATGGCCCGAACTCTTTTCCAGTCATCTCCTCTGGCGAAGAAGAGCGCGGTGTTGAGTTCTGGATTGAGAAGAATGTTGTTTTCAAAAGCCATGCGATCACGGAAATTGTTGTAGTCTTTAATGAAAACTTGTTTGATCCAGTCCGGTTCCGTGACAACTAATGCAGGCTCTCTGAAATAGTATATGCCATAGACTCGTCCGAAACGGGACTGCCATTTCGCGAATGTCTCTTTTCCTCCACAAGGACCAAAAATTTCATGAATATTTCCAAAGAATATTTTGGGCTCTGGACCTTTGACTTGTAAAGCTTTCCAAAGCTTGTAAGGGTGTTGGCTATATCTGGAGAAGTTAAAAAATACATTTAGATTTATTGATGGTGTGACGGATAAATGTGTGTATAATGTATTTTTTACTTGTATATGTCAGTCTGAGCGAATGACCGGAAGTGTGTTAGTTTTCACAAAGTCAGAGGCCAGTGTGTGATATATGCTATCAAGAGTAGTTAACTTGTGTGTTCATCTTGACCGAGTTATTTAGTGTTTTAAAATTACAACTGAACCCAGGGACACCTAGACTTGGTGAATAACAAATGTTTAAGTTTCTATAGAGCTAGTGCTAGATGGAATAGAAAGCTGTAACAACTAGATCTAGTTAGATTATATATAGTAATTTAATACATGAGTCTGAAATATAACTAAAATTTGTTTTCATTAAAATTTGCTGGCACGGTTTAAGCTCGGCAAAAATAAAGGCTAAATGCTAAGATATTATGATCTGACAAGATGTTATGCAGTGGCGTAGCTAGGGTTGGGGAGGGGCAGAATTTAAAATCCCTCCGCTTGAGGGGTCCCCCAAAAGAGTGTTCGAAAGTGGTGTTTTTTTTACATTAAATATTGAATACTACGCAAAAATGCAGGGGCCCCCAAAGAGTTCAAGCCCCTCAGGCCCCCAAATGATGGTCAATTCCTAGCTACGCCACTGATGATATGGCAAGATTTTAGATTAGGCCTATTGGTGGGGATTCTTCGCACTAGATAACTTGCAATACAGAAAAGTGTTTTGTTGATGATGAAAGCAAGAACAGAAGATGGGGTAGACTGACGAGAGAGAGAGAGAGAGCTGACTATGACTTCTAGAAGATGGACATCACAGAGTCAAATAGTAATGTAAAGAGGATGACTGAAGAGAGGTGGGTGGTGAGTGGCCTATATTCCTAAAAGGCAGAGGTTTTGTCTCATGACAGAATAGAGGGCGCTCACTTTCCGGTGCCCTTACACCAAAATTCATCAACGACTCTTCTATCTTAGAAAGCTAAGAAAATTTAAAAACAATAATTAAACTTTTCTATACAGTAACCATCAACAGTCTAATTAACTTTGCCATCACCTGCTGGTATGGTAATACTTCACTGGCACAAAGACATAGACTAAATAGACACATTTAAAAAGCATCGTATATCACTCAAGTACAGCTACCATCTCTTGAAGAACTTTTTCATAAAAGATGCCTTTCCAAAAAAACGCGATATTTAAAGACAACCTGCACCCATTAAACCACATCAGATCTGAACGAAGTGGTCGTCTCCTTTCCATTATGCCTAAAACACAAAGATTTAAAAACTCCTTTATCCCAGTTTCGGTCAGAAGGTTACAGGGTCATCGGTCGCCATCGAGAAGTCCTCAGAAGTCTGATTCATAAAGCGCTGGTTGTGAGTGTGTATGTGTTTCATGTGTGAATGTTGTTCGTAATTGCATCTATATTGTTAATGTTACAGTAGTTACGTTGAGGTGTTCAATTGTAGTCAAACTGAATTTCCATTGGATTGGACTAATAAAAATGATCTTATCTTATCTTATCTAGGGCATGACATGGCATCAAAGATGAAGAGCATTCTAGTTTTTACGTATTTTGTACTGTTTCTGTTTGTTTTTTTCTAATTTTTTTTTTCACATCATTCAAACATGCTTTGTTAACCATTTCAGAAATCTGACCCGGATTCTTTCAGACTTCTCACAAATCTTAATACTATAAATCATTGATTGACCCACTTTTCTTTATATCCAAAGTTTCTGTCTTATGGTATAGTCCAGAGAGGAGAGGGTATCGCTTGTTTGTCAAAAGGTTTGTACTGAAAGCCAATGGCATGAATGCGAGTCTATTTTGTAACTAGCGTGTTTCAAGGAGTGGCATACCATTAAATGTTTAGTATTTCCTCAGACAGCAATCGGGCGTTTATGTTTAAAATATTACCGAACTTAAAGAACATTACATAGACCAGAGTGTGTAAAGGAAGGGGGGGGTTAGGGGGAGACATACTGTAAAAGTCGGTTAAAATTTAAATGATAAGTATATATTCTTAAGAAAAAAAATATTTGAAAACAAATTTTGTGAATTATGAATGAAAATTCGCTCGGGGTCGACCGTGTGGGGGAGGGGGGGGAAGATCGCCCCTTCCGCCCCCCCCCTCCGATTCGCCTGTGATATAGACTGGCGTAGACTGACCGAAAATGAGGTGGGAGGATTTCTTTTGGGACGATGTCATTTTTTTTTCAAAGCAATTGTTGTTTAAAAACTTCTTTGGGAGTTTAAAAAACAAAAAGGGAGCTTTGTAACGTGAAGACCCTGATGCAAGAACTCGTAAAAGTAGTTTACAAAATTATCGTATTAAACAATGAGCTTGAGATAGGCCTACACCCAAAAATGTTTTGTTGTATCTACTAGTGTCATAAATTTCAAAATGGATTGCGTGCAATTTAAAAAGAATGGTTTGCAATTATAAAAATGGTTTGCAGTTTAAAAAATGGTTTGCAGTTTGAAAAATAGTTTGAAGTTTAAAAAATGGTTTGCAGTTTAAAAGATAGTTTGAAGTTTAAAAAAAATAGTTTGAAGTTTAAAAAATGGTTTGCAGTTTAAAGTATGGTTTGCAGTATGAAAAATGGTTTGCAGTTTAAAAAATAGTTTGCATTTTTAGAAATAGTTTGCAGTTTAAAAAATGGTTTGCATTTTAAAAAATGGTTTGCAGTTTTAAAAATAGTTTGAAGTTTAAAACATGGTTTGCAGTTTCAAAAATAGTTTGCAGTTTCAAAAATAGTTTGAAGTTTAAAAAATGGTTTGCAGTTTAAAAAACGGTTTGCAGTTTTAAAAATAGTTTGAAGTTTAAAACATGGTTTGCAGTTTCAAAAATAGTTTGCAGTTTCAAAAATAGTTTGAAGTTTAAAAAATGGTTTGCAGTTTAAAAAATGGTTTGCAGTTTTAAAAATAGTTTGAAGTTTAAAACATGGTTTGCAGTTTCTAAAATAGTTTGCAGTTTCAAAAATAGTTTGAAGTTTAAAAAATGGTTTGCAGTTTAAAAAATAGTTTGCAGTTTAAAAAATAGTTTGATTTAAAAAATGGTTTGCAGTTTAAAAAATAGTTTGAAGTTTAAAAAATAGTTTGCAGTAAGACAAAAGTAAAAAAAAAATGCCTGTTTATAATAACTAGAATCTAGAGGAGCGCTATACTTATCACAAATTTTATACTAACTTTTTAAAATATGCTACACTAAATTGTGTTGCCCAACCTATTTCGGGCCTTGATGGGGGGGGGGGGGCTTATAAATTTCAGACACCCATGCACGGGCCGTCTCATCGCCAATAAAAAAAAGTGTAACTCAAAGGTGTTGAGACTCTTCAACTTCATTATGCGCTATGAGTATACGTTTCTATGGACCGGATAACACCGCCTCAAGGGGTCGAATACCGCCCGCGGGCCGTAGTTTGTGCGTAACTGTACTGCTCTTCTTTTTTTTTTAATTCACGTGTACGAAGTAAAAAAAAAAAAAGTAAAGTTCCCCTTTCAGACCTTGCGATCTATGGGACAGATGACGTTAGAGTCATCTGTTTCTTTGGCCAACTGTCAACTAGCATTGTGTCATGAGGCCAGCGCAACAAGGCCGCCTTTACTTTCCCCAACTAAAGTCAGGTACCCATTAGAGTTGCGTGGCTTCAGTCCACGTGAACGAAGAAAGATACGCGTATCTTTAAAACAGTTGTAGATGGATTAAACATACAGCTACATAAATAAAATAGATCTCTGGGGCTTGTGTTGATAGTAAATAATAAATAGTATGCAGCTTTGAGGTCTTTGACTTTGTTTACCAGTCTTTCATGCTAATTCAAAGTGATAGTAATAATATAAATAATAATAATCCTTATTATCCGTGAGAAAATGTGTTTTACAATTGGTCATTACAAAAAACAATACATGATTAGAGCAAACACTTGTAGGCCTACAATAGCACACAAAATGTATTCTTGAACATTACATGTGAAATTTACAACAGTTATATATTGTTTAACGATTTCATTGCCAAAAGGAACAAAAGAGTTTTTGTGTCTATTTGTTGTTGTGATTGGAGTTTTATATCTTCTTTGTGATAGTAAATTGTTAAATAAATGAAACTCTAAGGCCCTGTAACCTACTTAGGTATCAACCCTGTGACCTATTTTTTCCCCTAAATGTGCATACATTCTCGGTGCTTCTGTAATCAATAATTCTTACGAATGCTTCTAGTTGTGATAGTGTCGCAGCAGAATATATCTCTACGGAAAAAGTTTACTTCGCATGAGCGTAAATGAATGTAAATTATTTAGACCTATTATTGTACTACTTACATGTAGAGTAGAATAATGCACAGTAGCGCTAGAATCAACCATATCGGGATATCCATTTTGTCCTGCAACTGGAGAATTTAGCAGATCATGTTGACACAATGTGTACGTAAACCTTGCACAGTGAAGGAGGCATTAGTGTGTCAAGTGTAAACACACTGCCTCGTGCGTCTATGTAAAAGTCACTAAATGTTCTATACGCATGATTGACCTTTAATTATGTCTTGTACCAATACAATGTGCGGTGGGTGCCTGTGGTGTAAAATTGTGTAATTATTTGCTCTTTTCTTGCTTGGCCTATTTCAGATTACAATAAATAGAGAGATGTCTGTAATAGTTTTTTAAGTAGATATTTACATTATGTATTTGGGTAAACATGGAAAAAGGGAAATATCTGCAATGCTTGTTAGAAAGATTAGAGATATCTGTAATAGATATTTAGGAGTCATCGTCATCATCTGTCCAGAGCAGTGGCGTAGCATCCATGGTGCGAAGGGGTTCAATGAACCCGGGCCTACGACCTTTTAGCCTGTGACTTATCATCCATGGCAAGTGTGGATTTCATTGCGTTTGGGCTCGTGACCGATTGAGGACCCACATGAGCCGAATGAAACTACTCCATTTGAATGTCTTTTTGGTCAATATACAGACTACTCGATTTATTCGCTACACACTAAATTTGTCTTATTGGGGGGGGGGGTCCATCAACATATTCTTGAACACGGGCCCACCAGTACCTTGCTACGCCACTGGTCCAGAGGCGTAGTGAGCAAAACATGCGCCCGGGGCAAGTTACATTATTGGCGCCCCGACACCCAGTTTCCATGAACATCACATAGAAATATAGGCTTATGAATAAAATAGTAATTAATAATAATACATTACAAATAATCTTAGAATGTATTATCAACTAAAATATCTACAATAATTTTATTTTTTGGCACCTCTCTGCAGGTGGCGCCAGGGGCCTCGTGCCCCCTTGCCCCCTCCTCACCACCCCTCTGTCGCTGTCCCTTGACATTCGTCGTTAAGGTGCTGTGACAGTTCGCGTACCGTAACTAAATCAGACCACTTTTCCCGGTCAACATCTGTTCTTAGCAGGATATCAAGAGAGAGGCCAGTTCATTATTTTACGTAATCCAGCCAGCTTTTCTTCAGACGACCATTTTTCCCGTGCTCCCGCCACTGTACCGCTACCTTGAAGAATGACTTTTGACAGTGAGTCACGTCTTACAATATGACCAAATCAGTTCAGCTTTCACAATCAATTCGGGCGTTCAAACAGGGTATGATCAAGACCAATGGTTACAGAAGACCTGAACACTAACCTACGACGTGACGACGTATCTGTGACGTGACAATGAGCTATTGGTCTAAACTGCCCACAGTTTACGACGTCGAAAGTAAGTATTCAGGTCTTCTGTCTCGGTATAATAGTTTTATATAGGCTGTGAAGAGTTTATTTTGCTAAAGTGAAAATGTAAAGGTATGTGTCCTGTACTTAGTTGAAAGACTGAAGATTGCTCTTAGCAGGAGATGAAATTGATATTGTCCAGTTTGTTTAGCCTGGTCATTTCTTCAACCTACGCCTATTTTTAAAGTCTGTTAAACCATTGGGGCACCACACATGGTATTTTGACCGTCTTTCTCCATTCCTCTCTGTCTTTTGCCATTGATCTCTATCAATGACAGGCCCGTCCATTCTTTTATGTTGTCTTCCCATCGCTTTCTCTGTCTGCCTCTTCTTTTTACTGGTAGCCTACCAGGGGCGGACTGGCTATATGGGCATTCGGGCAAATGCCCGGTGGGCCGGTACCCCATTGGGCCGGTAGGGCCACCAAAATGGCCGCATGAATGCCAGTAAATTTTCAAATTTTTAAATATTCTCTTTAATAGCAATACTTTGAGACTCGTGATTTAAAAAAAAAAAAAAAAAAAAGCACATCTTATACACTTTAGTCTAAAACTAATCTACAGCATTGTCGTAAATACCCTATACATGTATATAGTTCTTCTATACTAGACGATAAACAAGAAACGTACGTAATGCTTTTATTTCTCATAGAGAATGACGTTAGTGTGAGTATATTGTTTTACATAATTCGGATGTTCCTTCAGAGTTGAAGATAGTTTACTTCCTAGTCCAAACCTCCCGCAGGACGACGGGGGATGGGAGCGGGCAGGGTTTGAACCCTCGACCGTCGATAAATCCGAACGACAGTCCAGCGCGCAAACCGCACGACCAGGCAGCATATTCGGATAAATCTATAAAGTAACCAACAACGACGTTGTCCTATAGATGACATGTCTATTCATAAGAATTCTTTTTGGTTTGATGGAATTGTCGCATGATCTCGAGTTGGCCCCGCTACGAATCCTTCATAAATCAAAATTATTATATTGAACATTGTAGCAATGCGTTGATTGGAATCAAAATGCAAAAGAATAGAAAAATATTGAGCAGAGAGTAAGTATATAAGATTAAAAGCAACTTTTGCTGAAATCCTGTGCCAAAAAAGTGTTTTCTCACAAGCACAAGAGATTCGCTAACCTTATGATGACAGCATTTATGAATAAACAGGCTTAACGCCATAAGAAACACTAATACCAAGGCGACAAAGATAGGCCTATAGACTAAAGTCGAAATACATAAGAGTCTTTTTTGCTTAAATATGAAATAATCTTGACAGCATTTCTTTTGCTAAACGTAATGATATTAAATTACCTTCAAACAAGTGAACTTATTATTCTGTTGCGTTTGTAGTCAGCTCTAAGATAAAGGCAGTCAAATTAGTGGGGGTTTTTTTTATTTTTCAAGTGTTTTATGTATAATTGCTACTTTACTTTTAAGTCTTCTATCCTGAAGGGTTTCATAGGCCTACTTAATTAATGCCTGTTAGAGTTAGCGTATTTCATGATTTAAATCTTAAAAGCTTGTGGTGTATCCAGAGTATGGAAAACATATTTTAAGACATTTAAATCTATATTTACTACACATTAAACTTGACATTTAACAAATCCACACCATAAAGTCATATATTATTAAGCCCTATATATGAAAATCGATTGAATGCAAAAGGTTATGCATTTTGTCTACAGCTTTGAACATAAAAGCCAGCTTCGCTTTGTAATTTACGTGTGTGTGTGTGTGTCGTGCATCGATAGATAAATAAGATTACATAGGTTAATAGAATAGGTAGGTAGGTGGATAGATAGATAAGATTAGATAGGTTAATACAATAGGTACGTAGGTGGGTAGATAGATAGATAGATAATAGATAGATAGATAAATAGATAGAATATGACAATATAATGACTATTCCACTATCCACGGTACGGTTCATCTCTGTTCCAAATGACTGGAGTCGACAGTACCGCAACGTTAGAGAACTGCTTAAAAACATAGCTTTACGTAAAACAGGTCATAGCGCAATGTAAATGTCAAGATTCTGCTGATCTGTGTATGCCTATAAATGATCTAGATTCTAGACTAGAATATTGTAGAATCTACACTAGTCTACATCTCTTTCTAGATCTAGTCTAGATAATCCTGTAGATCAGCGTGACGTCGGGTCATTTCGAATTCTACATCTATTATAGTGGTCTGCCATAGACAGTCACATAGTAGACTAGATCCGTAGGCGTAGAGGTTTGATTAGAATAGATCTAGAATCTATAAACAAAACATAAACAATAATTTAAACATGGTAGACACATCGTATGCATTATGTTGTGCTAGCATGCCAGTTTGGTTCATTCTGCTGGTTATTTGTGTAATTTTACTATACATGTAAGTATAATTGTAAGCTGAAAACACTTGAAACAGATATTCTAGATCTATACTAGATCTATATATATATAAATATAGATCTATATCTGAATACTGCAGTTAAGATTCTACTATACTACTAGAAAAAGAATCCATGTCTATTAATATAAGTATATTATAGATACTATAGTTAACTATAATAGATCTAGATTATTCTAGATAGTTTAGATATACTAGACTCTACATTATAAGTTACTCTTGTGACACTTGTCTTTCTTAATCTTTGTTATGTCAAATATTTGTATATGACTGTCTAGTTTATAGCCTATAATTACTATAATCTATAAAATATAGAATGTGTATATAATAAATAATAATTTGGAGGTGCTGTGGCTGAGCGGTAAAGCGCTTTGCTTCTGAACCGAGGACCCGCGTTCGAATCCTGGTGAAGACTGGGATTTTTAACTTTGGGATATTTGGGAGCCTCTAAGTCTACCCAGCTCTAATGGGTACCTAACATTATCTTATCTTATATAATACAGACGTTACTTCAAAAAAGAAGATGATTACGTCCTACGCGTCATGCATTTAGTCATGCATATTAACCATTAGTTGGGGAAAAGTAAAGGTGGTTGGTCGTTATGCTGGCCATATGACACCCTCGTTAACCGTGGGCCACAGAAACGGGTGACCTTTACATCATCTGCCCTCATAGATCGCAAGGTCTGAAAGGGTAACTTTACTTTTTATAATAATAATAAGGCCTTTGTAAGTGTATATAGTAAAAAGAATAAAAACAATTTGCTGAAATGCTACTATGACAACTAAATAAGTTGCACAAACAAGATTATATAATTTGAAGCTTATGATACAGGACATTCATATAACAAAAGTAAAAAAGGATCTTCTTCATCTTCTTCATCATTCTCATTGTTATGTTGGAGTGTTCATATGACTAGACCAATACATGAGATGAACTGCGCAGTGGTTTCCAAATCAGGGAGCTCTCCAAATAGTTTTCTTTCTATTGGGGTGATTTGGGGCCAATGTCTTATACGGGCCTCTTGGTAGAGAGAGCAGTTTTGGAGGACGTGGTAAGCATTTTCTGGTGATACTCCACATGGGCAGATTTCACTGGTTCCAATTTTGAGCTTCCGGAACATGTGTTGTCGCATTCTGTTGTGTCCGGTCCTGAGTCGAAAGATTAGACGTTGGTCTTGTCGGGATAGCTTATAGTAAGCATCATCTTTCTTGTGATTTGGATGGGAGCTCGTCCATTTCTCATTTATTTTATCTACAATTAATTTCTTCATTTCTTCTGGATAGAGTGCAGAGTTTACTTGTGAGTTTGTTCTCCCACTCTTGGCGAGTGTGTCAGCCTTCTCATTTCCTGCTAGTTGTATGTGAGCTGGTATCCATTGAATAACAGTTTTTTTGCTGTTGTTGTTGAGCTTTGTAAGTGCTGTTCTGAGGTTTTTAATATAAGGGGAATTAGAGTCTTGCAAGCTTTGGAGGGTTGTTTTTGCGTCTGTTAGAAAGACAATCTGACTGTGAGGGGAACTTGGGTGATTTGCTAGCATGGTAGCAGCTAGTGCTAGTGCTTTCCTTTCTGCTCTGTGACTGTCAGAGAGCTCTCCAGTTGCAAAGGATTTTTCTAGTTTTCCTCCATCTGGCCATTCGATAAGTATTCCAGCTCCTCCATTTGTGGTGGCTTTATGGGATGAGCCATCCGTGTAAACTCTGATCCACTGATTGCTAGGGTAATTGGTATGTAGAAAACAGTTCACTATTTCCTTGAGCTCTGTTGGTCTGTAATCAGATTTTCTTTTTATGTTTTCAATATGGTCCCTTATAGTAGGAAGAGGGCTTTCGTCCCAGGGTGGAGATTCATTATAGTGTATCGAGGATTCCAGAGTAATTTTTTCAAGTTGGTGTTTCTTTTTTAGGTTTAGAGATTCCTGTATGAAATTGGTCCTTTTGAGACGTTTTTTTGTGCCAGTTTTGTGGATTTTTGTTCTGAGTTTGTGCCTCTCCAAGGTTTCCAATTTAGTGAATTGGGAAAGGATTTTTATTTCTCTTCTTTCATCCAGAGAGATCAGGGCAGCAGTTTCTTCCATAGCTCTTATGGGTGTTGTTTTGATTGCTCCTGTCATTATCCTTAGACCAATATTTTGAACCTTGTATATTTTTCTTAGGTTGGTTTGGGCTGCTGAGCCCCATGCTGTGGCACCATATTCTAGTACAGGTCTTACATAACTGGTATAGGTCTTTTTCAGGATGTTGTGATTAGCTCCCCAATCTGTGCCAGCTAATTTTTTCAAGAGGGATAGTCTCTGGATGCCTTTACTCTGTGTTTTATCTATTTGGTTTTTCCAGGTTAGTCTCGGGTCATAGGTGACTCCAAGATAAGTAGGGCTGTCATTAAAAAAGGGATCAAATTCAAAACAAAAAACCATTGATTCAGATTTAAAGTTCAAAATATTTTTAGCTATCACTAAGAACATAAAACTTAATTGCTATTTTATCTTAGACAAATATTTGAAAATGCATCTTTTGTTTGAAATATTTAAATTGAAACAAAGTAAAATAAAATAGAATAATTTAAAAAATAACAGACAGTTTTATTGGAAGAGAATTTTTCAGTCAAACAGCATTAGTAAAATCACTGCAACATGGAGCTTATAATAATTATAATGATAATCTTTATTATCCATAAGGAAATTAGTCTTACAATTTGTGCATTACACCAAACAAAATATATATTATAATAATAAAAAAGCAAAATATACATTCACACTATAGACTCACTCATAATTTACATGTGAAAAGATTATATCAGAAAGTTGAATTGTATAATGTATATTTAATTATGTTTGATACATTCAGACCTAGATTGTTTTATTTCAACAGATATGGAAACTCTCCTTACAGATTATGGAAGAAATTAGGCATACAAGGGCCAGAAACAGTCACATTTTTTGGCAACATTCATGAAATCTATGGTTCTTCAGGGGGAATCGCTTCTTATGCTAAATGGAATTCTCAGTTTGGTCGTAAATATGGAGTTTATTATTTTCGACAGCCTGCTCTTGTTTTGACAGACCCTGATTGGATAAAAGAAGTTTATGTCAAGGATTTCAACAATTTCAGAGATCGCATGACAGTGGATAGTAATATTCTTTTAAACCATGAAATATTCACTGGTCTTTTCTTTGCTGAAGGAGACGTGTGGAAAAGGATTCGAAGCATCATGAGCCCTTCTTTTAGTATTGCAAAGGTAAAAGCAATGAACAGCACAATAGACAGAAGTGCAATGCGCCTAGGGGATCATATTTTGAGACTCGCAGAAGATGGCAAGCCATTTGAGGCCAAAAGATTGCTCGGGGCCTATGCTATAGATGTTGTTACTGGCGCAGGTTTCAGCATAGATGTGGATTCCGTGAGTAATGTAAATGAACCTTTTACAAAGCATGGACGAAGTTTGTTCACATATACCTGGTTTATAAAAGTTCTTGCTTTTATAGCAGGATGTTTTCCTTCCATATTGGCTCCAATTGCGAAAATCTTTAATATTGGCTTTTTTCGGAGAGAGGATATGGACTTTTATGTCAAAAATATTAAAATAATGATTAATGAACGAAAACAAAATCCAGATGAAGCAAAAAAACGGGACATTTTACAAAACTTAATTGATGCAGAAAGTCAATCTATAACTGATGCTGGCAAGTTAAAATTAACTTCTGATGAGCTCGTGGCACAGGGCATTATGTTGTTCTTAGCTGGTTATGAAACAACTTCAAGCACATTGCAATTTTTACTGTATGAATTAGCAAGTCACAAAGATGTCATGGAAAAAATTTTTGCAGAAATCAATGCTGTCATTGGAGACCAGGAACCCACCTATGAGTTGTGTCTCAATTTAAAATATATGGATGCAACAATTAATGAAACTTTAAGAATGTATCCACCATTGTCGGTTCTTACCCGGCAGTGCAAAAAAACAACAAAACTGTTTGATCTGGAACTTCCTGCTCACACCGCAATAGCGATTCCTGTTTACAATCTACAAAGGGATCCAGAGTTCTGGAGAAACCCTAATAACTTTGACCCTGACCGCTTTATTGAAGGAAGCCCAACTTATGAGCATTACAATCCCTTTACTTATATGCCATTCGGCATAGGTCCGAGACTTTGTATAGGCATGTTGCTTGGAATAATGGAAGTAAAACTTGCATTGATTAGAATTTTTCAGAAGGTAGAAATTACAAAAGCCACTCCAGAAGTTTTGAGCATTAGTGATTTTACCACTATTCTTCAACCATTGGAACCAATCCATATTTTCTGTAAACCCAAAACATGCAAAGCTAAAAAGATTAATTAAAGTATAAATTTGAAATTCTATGCTTAAGTTGTCTATAATTATATTGATATTAATATGTAAGTATATTTCAGAACATAAGAACAACATACATGTTACTATATTGTTCAGTGTCATTGTGATAATAATAAGTAGTGATTTATGATGAGTCTAATTTATGGTAACAAGGATTACTTTTAAAATTTCAAACATTGAGCAAAATATAATTTTTGTAATGTATTTTTCTCTTTTTAAATGTGAATGTTGAATACTCATATCATCCAATGTTATTTTTACATGGAGTTTAGATGTTATCCTTTGTTTTATTATTTTTATACTCATTATACTTTTTTGCTGCTGCTTGTGTGGGTAATCAAATTATTGTCATGGTTGTTTTTTGTGGCTATAAAAATACAAACAATGGTTTTATTGAATTATTTTAGACCAATGTTTTGAGTGCACACAGGGAGGAGGAATAAGAAGATGGTTTGCTGACAACTAAAACCTTTTCTGCCGCAATTTTTGTGAGAAGAGTCTTCAGCAAGATGAACTAAATAATCATTTGCAGAATGTGATTCTAGCCTTTTTTTTTCACCAGAAAAATAAAAAATTCTTCCAAGCACATACCATCATTCTGATGATCTTTATCATGATTAAATAAAGTACAGTACAAGATGATTTTACAACAATCAAACTTATGAACCACACTTTCCTTAAATGTCTCTCACACTACAGTTTTGACTCTGCCTGCTCTGTTCTTTTTTCTTTATTTGACCTCAACTCTTTTTGCTATGATAAACAGTTAGCTATAGACACCAGGAGTAGGCATTTCTGCTGCTCAAAGTTTGGTGCCAGAATGGAGACAGGCATATATCTTTCTTGTTCTTACAGGAAGCCATAATGACATAAGCAAAAGGTTTAGTATTATAGTTATTATGTATTTACACAAAGAAAAAGGTATAAATATTTTATTAGAATGCTTGTGATTGTAAATTGTTTTTGTTAAATTTGTTTTTAAATCTTTTCTAAAAATCACCTTACTTTTTCATTAGCATGATAATAAAAATAGTCTTTGAATAAGAATTAAAAATAAGTCTGCAAGCATACACAATGTCATTCATCTTCAGTAGGTGTTACGACACAAGACTCTTTGAAATAATAATACACTCTCAGATTATTACTCTATAAATACTTTAATATTACAACAAGTTATGTAAATACGAACATTTCATTTCTCTTCCTGTCAATTTCTCCCCGCTTCCCCTTTTCAACATCACTTCCATTCATTACACAAATTCGCACCATTATTCATGCACACCTTGCTGCGCTACGACCGTAACAGTAGGCTTATATATACAAATATATATATATATATATATATATATATGAAAAGTTTTTTTTTGTTTTTTATTTTAAAGATACACCTATTCATATTGAATTAGATAAGTGTATAAATTAATGTAAACAAATAATATTCATGGTGTTTCAATGTTTGTTTTATAAATGGATGATAAAGCTTCCTAATATAATGTTTTTATTATGAGATTTTTAATTTTTTTTTTTTGGGATGGGTAGTGTTTGGGAAAAGTTCAGCCAGGAGGTTTTAAAAAATTATAATAAGGATTAAATTAAGGCATTATAAAATACTTGGTTTGTCTATGTATACAAACATAAAATAAAATAGATTTGTATTTTTGTCAGTCAAAATGAACTTTTTTTTAGCAGAATTATTTTTTCTTCTAAGATTCAAGATACAGTAAGCTACTTTTACATGTAGATTACTTATACATGTAGATTGAAGGTACCAGGGTATTGATAAGAATAAATAATGATATTGATGTACAGCAATGATTAATTTGTCATTTGTATAGGCTACATGTAGTAGGCTTAGTTACACCTTTATATACAGATTGATTGGTTTAATGTAAAAAAAAAAAATTAAAAAGCAACTTGTTATATTATTTTAAAAGTTCTATATGTTTGATTTCTTTCACATTCACTAATGCTTATCTCCATTATGTTTTTACTGTTTTATTTGTATAATACTATAAGTATGATATTATTATTTTTGTTTTCCTTTTGGGAACTTTTAAATGTTCACCTATTGTTCTGTTATCTAAAAATATTGAAAAAATATTTACAAATGTATATTACAAATGAATATAAAAAGTTATTTACAAACATAAATTAATTTTTTTTCTTTTTTTTTTCCATTGCAAGTATATTACAGATGACAATAAAAATAAATAATTAGCAATAAACCTAGTGAGCTATCGGGCAATATAAATTTTATACACATGCAATAATCAACAAGTAAAAAAGTTTTTTTTTAATCAATTTCTTAATGAACTGATGGTGGTTTAGGAATTTTAATGTGACTTTTTCTTCATTGTAGTTATATAGTTTCAATTTCAGTTACCTTTTTTATTTAAAAAATCAAATGCATATTTGATACTCTTTAATGGGAAAAACGTATTTAAAAATTTGCCATGACGAATCGGGTAGATCTAGGTAAAAGCCAGGAATTAGATAATCGCCCACAAAAAAAAAGTAGGCTGTAGACCGTGTAGCAAGGAAAGGCAGGCCTCGAACTTTCGACATACAAGTTCTAGCTAAAAATTAGCATGTTTGGCATTGAGATGGAAAATCGGCACTTGCCTATAAATGTAGCTAAATAATGTTTATATAACGTCAAAAGTAAGAATAGGGCTAAATCTAGATCTAAACGACGACATAAACAAAGCTTATCATGGATCTTGATCTGCAACTATTTCTAGGATGCCTTGTATTTCTATTTTTGGTTTTAGTTTATAAGTACGTAAATCTAGATTCGATACTTGATTTATTATACCGGTACTATTAATATAGATAGCATGCATGTAGAGCTAGATCTAGACTCTAACTATATATTCAATATTCATATTGTCTATTACTATATCACTATATCTCACATATGCGAAATGTTATATTTAAATCTAATATTAAAATAAAATTATTATAATTATACTAGACTAATAGACTAGATCTAGTGTTTATTAATTATAGATGATTAGATCTAAATCTATGACTAGTAACTAGTTAATATTATATTGTAAATAATAGTATACTAGTCCGAGTCGTAACTAATAATTTTACTACTATAACTAATCTATACTAATAAAGTCTAATATTGTCGTAATAATATATAGATCTATATATATTAAATATATAAATATATCTATACCATTCTATACTCTTTTTTTGTGTGTATTTGTCTTTATTCAGAATTTAGACGGTGCCTTAGCTTAGCAGTGCGCGGGGCTCTAAGCGAGTGTTATGTATGTCAGTATGATAATCAGGCCATGAATATTTCAATATTTGTACGATCATCATATTATATATATATAGTTTTATCAAGGGCCCTCCCTTAGGCACGGGTCAGGGACAGTTACCCCACTCACTTGGACTCGCTACCTTCGTAAGGCACCTATATATAGGATGCCTCTAGCTAGCTCTGTTCTGTTTTTAAATTTATATGTTAGGACAAATTCATACAAGTGTTCCTTCTTCCCTGGTGCCATTAGACATTAGAGAATGGAATTGGTTGCCCGAATCAGCCGGGAAACCAACTATTTAGCAGAGTTAAAGTCACTGATTAACATGCATGATTAGATTGACACATTATAATCTTCTTTTTTTAATTAAAAGTCTGTAGCCGGTTATCTATAAGATAAGAAGATGTAATTATTGTTATGAAAACTGTCACCTCCACCAAAAAAGGGATGAAGAAACTCCAACCCTGAAGATGATTTAATTAGGAGCCTTTTTCTACTCTCCCAGTTGACAATACAGATGTAGAGATCAGAGTTTTATTCTTCTGCTCAACTTTTTTTTTTTAACCGAATGTGTACATATTATCCTAGTGGTATTTGTTATTTCATAGCATATTATATGTTAATTAGCAAATTTTTCATTCATAAAACTTGAGAAAGTTATATATAGGTTTTTGATTCAGTTCATGCACAATTACCTTTGAATTTCTTTGTGAACAACTATTCGAAAAAAAATTGAATGGACTGTGTTGCATTTAACGGAATGAATATCCAATTTATTAGTTAAAAGCTCTACATATATATACAAACGAAATTCAATTTAGTTTAATATTCAAGCAGAAAGTCTTTGATGTAACATGCTTTAACTTTACATGATTTGAAACAAATTTTATATAATCTCAAACTTATTTTTTCCCATTTGAGAAATAACTTTTTGATTTTGTTACATATTAAAATATTTTTGTTGCAGGTATGCCAAGCGTCCATTCAAATTGTGGAAGCAATTAGGTGTTAATGGTCCTGAGCCTAGGCTGATATTTGGTAACATCCATGAGATACATAGGCCAGAGGGAGCCAGACTTGCTTATTCTAAATGGCAATCTCAGTATGGTCGCAGATATGGAGTCTACTATTTTAGAAAACCTGCACTGGTAATAACAGATCCAGAATGGATAAAACATATCTTAGTGAAGGATTTTAATAACTTTAGGGATCGCATGGCATATGATGATAATATTCTTTTGAACAAAGAAGCACTTACTGGTCTTTTCTTTGCTAATGGTGATGTTTGGAAACGTATACGAGGCATCATGACTCCATCATTTAGCATCAGCAAGATCAAGTCAATGGCTGCTATTGTGAACAGAAGCGCTGCAAGGCTGGGTGAGCATGTCTTGAAGTTGGCTGAGGAAGGAACACCCTGGGAAGCCAAGCTGTACTGCGGTGCCTTCACATTAGATGTAGTGACTGGAACAGGCTTTAGTATTGATGTCGACTCTGTCAAGAATTTAAATGAACCTTTTACCAGACATGGACGAAGTCTGTTTGTTTTTAAATGGTGGGTGCAACTGCAAGCTATTCTGGTTCTGTCTTGTCCTGAGGTAATGTCTCACATTGTTCGATGGTTTGAGATTACTTTCTTCAAAAGTGATGATATGAAATTTTTCGACCGAAACATCAAACATATGATTAACCAAAGGAAAGAGGATAAAGAAAAAAGAAATGACATTCTTCAAAATTTAATGGAAGCAGAAAGTGATGTAGTTCTTCAGGGAGGGTCTGGCAAATTGACGTCAGAGGAGCTTGTGGCACAGGGCATAATGCTTTTTATTGCTGGCTATGAGACTGCATCAAGCACCTTACAGTTTTTACTGTATGAATTAGCAACTCACAAAGAAGTCATGGAGAAAATCATTGCAGAAATTGATGATGTCATTGGTGATCAAGAACCAACCTATGACTTGTGTCAAAACTTAAATTACACAGAGGCAGCTATCAACGAAACTTTAAGAATGTATCCACCATTATCTGTTATAACTAGAGAATGCAGCAAACCAACTAAGCTTCTGGATTTAGATTTACCAGCTAAAACATCCATAGCTATACCGCTATACAACTTGCAACGTGATCCAGAATTTTGGAAGGACCCTAATGAGTTCAACCCTGATCGCTTTATAGAAGGGACTCCTTCCTATGAAGCTCATAATCCATATACTTTTTTCCCCTTTGGATTGGGACCTAGACTTTGTATTGGCATGAAATTGGGAATGCTAAAAATGAAGCTGGCAGTAGTTCACATTTTGAAAAGAATCACCATTACAAAAGCAACCCCAGAGATTTTGCACATAAATGACTTCAGTTCTATTTTGCAACCTTCTGTGCCCATTTTAATATACTCAGCTCCACGGCAAAGCCATAGAGATAAAAAAGACTTATAGACTTTATTTATGAAGTAAATGTATCTCAAAAACAGAAGGCCTAACTGAGCCTACAATTATTTTTTTTTTTTGGTTATTTGAAGAGAATCTCATTATTGTAAAAAAAAACAGATACCATGGGAATTTTCTTTTTAAATTTTGTATGTGGTTGTTCAGATCTTAATCTATCCTTCACTTTCACTTTTAGACCTTTTCATCCTGAATTCTGTTAAACTGTACACTACCCAGTTTGCATATGTTATAACAAGGGATAGAAATTCCTCAGGAGACCTAGTTCATTGTTTGATCTTGTCATGAACTAACACAGGGGTTCTCAATCTGTGGGTCGCGACCACTTTGGGGGTCGATCGACGATTTGCCAGGGGTCGCCTAAGACCATCGAAAATATGGATTGTTATTGTCTATTCTTCTATTGCTGTGTTGGTGGGGGTCGCTGCAGAGTGAGGGATTGTAAAAAGGGGTCGCCGAGCATAAAAGGTTGAGAACCGCTGAACTAACCTAATTAGCGATTTAGTATTTATTGTGCATGCTTAGGACTTCCTGAAGTATGGGAACATCTATCCATCCCAGTGGCACTACGGCCCATGGAGGGTTATGGCCTGCCTGAGCACATCCCTCCATTCAGATCTCTCCTGAGCCTTTTGTCTTCATGCCCAAACCTGAAGCTATTGTAGATCTGCCTCTATATCATAAATCCATCTTATTCATGGTCTGACTTTACGCTGCCTGCCTTTTGGTTTGTGCAGGTAGACAATATTTGCTCCTATGTTCTGACATTCTTTCAAAGTGGCCTGCCCAACGTAGTCTGTTCTTTTTCATTTCTGTCACTATATGTGTGTCCCTGAAAATGTGTATCACATCCGTCCCTACTAAGTTTTAATATATGTATGCAACTGTTTGTTTCGGTAGAAATGTCTTCGTTGAAACTCATATTTAAAAATCGTTGATTTTGTCCCAAGGATTTTATACCGTTGTATGATGTACGATCTGGGTGACGGATGTTTGTTCACTACTGCCTTCTGCCATGTTTATCCTATATGAACTCTCTTTTTCTCTCCGACAGAATATTCTTTATGAGCATCATAATTTTCCTTACCTGGGCATTATCAGGCACTCATGGTTTATACAGTTTAGGACCAGTTGGAATAATTTCCAAGAGTCTTCTCTTCATCAGCATTTGTGATGGTGAATACGGTAGTCCGCTTATGGGAGTATTTCTGTGTCAATGAGAGCAAGATCTGGCGCGCGATTTTTCCAATTTTCTTATGTTTTTAGCTTGACGATATCAACATGCACCCCACTTACCAGACTATTTGATTGGATGTATCTGAGGCTTGATGTGGTTATTGTAAAACCCCATTCAGTAGCCAATTTTCTGGACTTGTAACTGTTGAATGGCATGTTGTCGTTGACTGTTTCTTCTTGTAGGCTCTTGTCTAGCAAAAATAACTTTCAGTGCGTCCGAATATATATAGTGGTGAAAATGTAAGCTGCAAACACTATAGTTAACATGAGCATCTCTGCCTGTGCACACCTGCACTCAAGTTTGTGTCAGTGATCTGGACGTATAAACAGCTGGTTTGGCTTCTTGCGTTAAACATGCTCCCAATCCTTTAGAAGAAGCGTCCACACTAAATAGTAACTGGTTTTTCAGGGTAAACAATTGCAAAACTTCATTATTTGGAAAGCATTCCACTACCACAATAGGGGCAGACATCTTTCTTTGACCATTCTCCTAACGGACTAGAATATGTTCGGAATGAAACTTGACAGAAAGTTTAGCTTCCCTAACAGTTTCTGAATTTCTTGTTGGCTCTAGTATCTCTGTTATGGCTTTGATTTTAGCTGGATCTGGACCAATACTATCTTCTCAAATTTGTCTCCCGAGGTAATTGGTAATTAACAACAGAGAGCTTATATTTTATCTTGTTGTTGAACTGTATATTGTTCTTTCTAGCTCTCTCCAGAACATTTTCAAAAAGTTATGTTCTTAACTTTTTTTGCTTCAATCAGCATATCATCTGACATGATGTGTACGAATACTTGATAAGCTATTTTTGTACTTCACTCGCTGAAGATATAGGGCTATCAAATGACATTCTCGGGAATTAGCATCTTCCAATGCCTTATGCTGATCACATGACACAATTATTAATCACAAAACCAGTTGAAATTAAATAATGTTTCGTTTGCACTTTAATTAGCATCATTATTTCCAGATGTACATATTTATTTACATTTTCTCTGGACAAATTTTATCTAAATATTTTTTTATTTTACACCTTGAGTTAACTTTTATTCTTTTGACTGATTTATATTGTTATGATCATTATATATTTTTTCTATGCAGCTCAATTTTTGTAACTAGTATAACCAGTGGCGTCACTAGGGGGTGAGGTCCGCACCGGGTGACACCCATTAGGGTGAAACCCAAGTGAAAAAAAAATCACTTTCTGAATAACAAACAATTTAAATTAAAAAAAAAGCGTCTGGGGCGAAATATTTCATCTAAGCATATTTTAATTTTTTTAAGAAATTCTACAAATAGTCCAAAACGTTACATCAAACTTTATATTAAAAGCAAACGTGAAACCTTATTTTCAGCTGTATATTAGCTGCATGTATATAAACACTGCTTTAATTTGTAACAATGTTTTTATCAAATCTATTGAAATAGTAGCTAGAATTGTAATATCATTATAATATACCAACCAAAGTAATATCAAGATGCCAACCAATAGTCACTGTTTAACAAATGATGACATTCTTCGGGCATAAAATGTTATTGAAATCTCACATGTAATTAATGTAAATGCAATTTCAGATGTTGAATGTAATAGAAACTCTAGCCAAGATGAAGGAAACGTTCCAATGAATCAGTTGAATTATATATTCCTCAATATTTTAGGTGATAGTTCAATCTTGTCATGTGGCGATTCCACATGAATTTCTCAGAAATTTATCCAGAGCAAAAGGAAAAGTACGCCAGATGTTAACAAATAGGCTTCTGATGCGTCCTATTGGGAATGATTTAGTCACGGAATTGTATGTTTTCTGTTTACTTTTTCAACTAATTCTATGTAAATAGAATACAAATGAGTAACTTAATTATATAAGTGTTTGAAATAGTCTGAAATTGGAATAGGCGTATCAAGATTAGTCATTAGGATTGGAAAACAGGGGGATCCGTCTAAAAATGGATGTCGTTGCTATGATCGATGTAACGAAGAAAAACAATGGAAGGATAAATTACACAGATTATTGTTGTTGTTTTTTTTATAAAATCAGAATATTTGACATTCCCTGGCCATATTAACAGCAAGGCTTATTGAAAATTTTCATTAGATGATGGAAATGTTGTGTAGATAAAACCCATAACTGAAAGTGTATCTAAAATGTTTTTTAATGCTTTAAAAAACCACGTTAAAGAGTCAGAATTACTCTAAGCACCTTTGTATTTTGTTTGACAGCACACCAGACATAGTGCACACTGATCAGATTCATTAGTTATAAGATTTTAAGGGAGAACAAAGCTGATGAGATCTACTTAAAATGTCTAGAAAGGGCGTTGCCCGGATTAGCTTGAATTTATGATATGTCGAGCGCAGGAATACAAAAAAAAAGTCAAGCTTCAATGTCTGAAGTCTTGAAGTACAGGAAAGCTATTCAATAAATGTGTATAACAATCACCTCATTTATATGGTCAACATTATTTTTCAGAAAATGCTTCTTGTCAAAATGTTTAGTACAATGGAAATTATTTTTTCGTTCTAAAATTATAAACTTTGAGGCGCAGCTTAACATCTATATATTACCAGATGTCTTTTATTTTAATATCTTGTTTTGTTGTTGTGTTTTTTTTTTTTTGCGGGGAATGTATAGGCCTACTAGAAGGCCAAAGATACATTAGAGTAAGAGTACCTTTAAACTATTGACAAAGTGGTGGCTAATTCAACTTTTACCAAAAACAGAACTCGTTCGACAATGGAAAAGAGACGTTCCCCATTGTCAAATTTATTTAAAATGAAATTGTTAAAGACAATTAAGTTATAAATACGTTTTCACATTTGAACTGCCACTGACCTATGCGGCCGGCTTTTTGAAAGCGAGGATTGGGCTTTACAGTCCATAGGAAATGAGAAATGTGCTCATCTTCGACCACGAAGGAGGAGCTATATATATTGTTGTAAATTCCAGGAAAGCACTCAACAGAGGAAGAATAACTTTGATAGTTATTTAATAATTAAAACAAATAACACACACAAACCACAGGATGTCAGGTTGCCTTAGATCTATTTCATTTCTTAATAAGCCGGCATTCACCAATCTGTCTCTATTTCCTCCCTTCTATTTTCCACGTGTGTTTCAATGCGTAAATAGAACTACAACCCTGCTCCCCCTTCTCAAACCTGTTCGTCCCGATGGACGACCTTCAGCTTAGATCGTGGACTTTTCTGTATCCTATAAACCACGTCGTTGGTCCTCTTTACGACGCGGTATGGACCTTCCAAGTCTCTTTGTAGCTTTGGAGATCTGCATTTCCGCCTCTGATGGTTGTACAACCATACCAGATCGCTCTCTTGAAACCCAGAGGAATTGGCCCGTTTGTCATATCGTTTCTTCATCGATTCGCTATTGATATTGATCTTATTGCGGGCTAGATGATGCCTTTTTCCAAGATTGAATACATACTCGGAGGCAGTGACTGGTGTATTTCCCGGAATACCTAATATTAGACCCAAGACTAACCTATAGAGATGTCTGCAAGCGAGACATGACAGCCACGGGCATCGACCAATGTATGTGGGAGGAGATAGCCCAAGACTAGACAGCATGGAGACACAGACTGTACGTGCTGGTACGAACTTCGCCGAATGGAAAAGAAATGAAGCTGCGTCAGCCAAGAGAAAGAAAAAGAAAGCTGCCGTGTCAGCTAGCCCTAGGACAGATGAATATACATTCACGAACTGTGGCAAACTATGCTGCTCGAGAATTGGCTTGATCAATCACTCCAGATTCTTCCCCATCTCAAGACGTAACCAAAGCCAGTAACTCATCCGGCGCACCCATTGTCTACCGAGACAGAAGGAGCCATTTATAGCTGTGAAAATGGGGTGTTTTTTATGAAAAAAATAGATTTTTCGCTTTCAGAAAATGCAAAAGTAGCCGTTGCGTCAGAACTTTGAATGATCTCAAATATCTTGATGTCCGATTTTCATTGTCTCTTCTAGTTTCTGACATCTAAACGGAACAGACGGGCCAGACAAAACTAATAGCGGCTTTTCCCCTTTCAGGGGCCGTTAAAAATGGGAGATAGATATGGGACAAAAGAGCGAGGAGACGAAAATGGGTGATAAAAAAAAAAAGAGAAGGAAAGAGCTAGACATATTAAAGAAAAAGAGTAAAAGAAAGAACGAGAGGTGAAAAATTAAAGAGAAAAGGAAAGAGTGAGAGAGAAATTCATGTTATGTTGCACCGTTTTGAAAATTTGAAGTGATGTGATCTAATCTTGTATGTTTGGATCATGTTGTTGTTATGCTTGCAGTATGTCATTTCTAATGTCAGTTTTCCTTATTGAGTGCCAGTGTGCATTGCCTGATAAAAAGTATAGATGCTTTTTATAATACAATTAAATGCAGGGTGTACGGGTATGTATGTGAAATTTCAAATGAAGGTTATACTTGCCAAATACCAAACTATAATTTTATTTCTCATTTTAAATTAAGTATAATTTTTAATATACCGGTATATATTTATAATATATAATTTATTTATTTTATTTAGAAATTTTTCTGTTATTTTAAATATTATACCATCAAATTAAGAGTTTGCCGGATTTGTTTAAATATGAATTTAAAAAAAAAAAATTTGGACACACACCACACATACATAGGCCTACATAGGCTACTACATAAATAGGCCTACATACAAACATATTATATACATATTTCCATTTCAATTTTATTACTATCAGGCCTATATTCGTCTATGTTGATAATTTCAAAGCTTTTGTTCTTTTTCCTAAATTATCTATTATTATACTTTTATTTATAAAGGAAACCTCTGAATTTTGCGCTATTCAATTTTAGCTTTGTCATCATGGGATTCCTTGAGCCTTAGGCCTCTTTTTTTTTTTTAAATACGATTAACATATACTTGATTACTTTACAAAAATATAATAATAGTAATGAAAATATTATTTATATGCCTCTTTTATGGGCCCTACAGCCTTTTTTTTTTTTTTGTTGTTGGTTTTTATTATTATTATTATTTTCCTAGTGTCTATGCTGTGCATTTGGTTAGTTTTCACTTCCCCGACCCTCCGACAAAACATTTTTTTAGAAATAAATAAGTAACGCCTGCGCGAACGTCTTAGTCAACACCTTAATTAAAAGAATTTATTTTTTAAATCTTCGATCCTACCCTAGCTTAGCTTCTTATAGATATAGATCCTTATGTATGAGAATACTAACCATATTAATCTAATCATACTGATCTGTAAAAATTAATTTGTCAACAAGTTGTTTTTTTTTTAATCATTGCTGGTAGCGACATGATAGGCTATTGTATATGACCTATATAAGAGTAAGAAGTTATCTAATTTTCTAAAAGAAACAAACTTTTATAAAAAATCTGCAACACTTTATTTATCTACTTAGTTCCCTATCTGCCTGGTTCTGCGGTATATCGTCGTCTCTATGGTCCCAGGTTCTTACACAGCCCGCTGCCACCCCCCGTCGTCCTGCGGGAGGTTTGGACTAGAAATTTTAAGTAGGAACAGACTCTGTCAATCCAGACCTATATAGCCTACTAGGCTGGCGCATTTCAATCTCATTTAATTTGATAATAAATAAAATACTATCATGAAATCAAGCATTAGGGTTTATTAAAAGAAAATTCTACAAATCAAGAACATAAAACTAAAATGTTATTTAACCTTGGTTAGGCCATGGAACCATGGAACTATACTAAAGGAACGACCACTTCAAAACAGGTCTTTGCGCATCCTGCACTGTATTTTTTTTTAAATTACAGACAAAAAAAGGATTTTAGGTCTCGAACGCCAGCGATTTACCCGTGATGATTAGAAAATGTTGTTTAGCTCTTTATCAAAAGATTTATTTTCAGATAATCTGTTATGGTAGATATATTTTTTTAGAGTAAGAGATCATCAAAAAATTATTATATATTTGTGATCATCCTACTCAAAATTATATGTTCTCAGGGATTCCAACGTTGTTGTTTTTTTCTACTAGATCTGGTGCAATTGTATGTGCTCGCTTGCAGATGAACCTACCATTCCGCATTAAGCTGAACTGTCCCGCTAAAACATATACAAATAAATAAAATTCACAAGTTACATCGTCCCTCACTGGCACTTTTATTTTGTTCCGCAAAGTCAAAATTCCGACAATATAAATCGTCATTATTTTGTATTAATGTAAAAAAAAAAAAAAAATAAAAATTGAATACAAAATTCATTTATTGTTTATATTTCGACCTATTGTGGCCCACATTTGGTTAAGCTTAGCGCTAATGTTTCGTTTATTCAATGACAATGGTAATTTATAATCATGCCAAAACATTTTTCCGATATGTCTCTAACGCATTGATTTCTAAAAAAAAAAAAAAAAAAAAAAAAGAATAGAATTTAGTAAGGACAAGGATTCTAGACTATGTTTGAATACTTATACAGACTTATTTACCTCGCTACTTGCGTCCATTTGGTAGGTTTATATTGTTACAACATTTAAAGGAGGCAACTCAACGAGGTATGGGAACAAAGATAATACAAAGTTTAATCAACATAGATCACTAAAAAAACAAGCACCGTTCCAATCTCTATCTTCTCGCACTTCCTCTTCCTCTCTCCCCGTTCATTTAGTCCATCCTCGTGCGCTGGTGCGCAACCATAGAGTCACTACAGAACATGGTCATTACACTGCCCCCTTCTTATGTCTGTTCGTCCCGAACTGACTCTGTTCCTCTCTCCTCTCCACAATACCGATACAATCGATCGACGTGTACCACCTTGCATTTAGTTCGAGGACCCCTCTGGATACGGTATACCACGTCGTTGATTCTCTTCACAATCCGATACGGACCTTCCCAATCCTTTTGTAATTTAGGCGATCTTCCCTTCCTTCTCTTTGGGTTGTACAGCCAAACGAGATCATGCTCTACAAATCCCGTAGAATTGGCTCTTCTATCATATCTGGTCTTCATGAGGTCGCTACTGTCTTTTATCCTACTCCGTGCAAGTGCATGAACCCTCTCAAGTCTCCCCCTAAGTTCTGTTACGTATTCGCTAGCTGTCGTTTGTTTTTCTCCTGGCAAGCCGAATAAGAGGTCTGCTGGCAGCCGAAGTTCCCGACCGAATAATAATTTGGCTGGCGTATAACCAGTGGTTGAATGAACGGCTCCTCTATAAGACATGAGGAATAGAGGAATGTAGTCATCCCAATCGTTTTGCTGTTCTACTGTCATCTTAGCCAAGTGTTGTATCAATGTGCGATTAAAGCGTTCCACCATCCCGTCTGACTGAGGGCGAAGTGGCGTTGTTCGAGTCTTTTCAATTTTTAAGATTTTACAAATCTCCTGGAATAGCTTGGATTCAAAGTTGCGTCCTTGATCTGAATGTAGTTCCATAGGTACACCAAAGCGGCTAATCCAGTGTTCCACTAAAATATCGACTATTGTTGTGGTTTCTTGGTTTGGTATCGCGAAAGCCTCAGGCCATTTACTAAAATAGTCCATTATTACTAGAATATATCTGTTGCCTTTTAGTGTCTCAGGAAACGGGCCAGCTATATCCAGTGCGATTCTTTCGAATGGAACACCTACGTTGTACTGTTGTAGGGGTCCCCTTGTCCGACGTTGCGGGCCTTTGGTTGCTGCACATCGATCACATCTTCTGCACCAATCCTCTACGTCTTCCTTGTACCGACACCAATAAAACCTTTGTCTCACTTTCTCCAACGTCTTGTTAATACCCAAGTGACCACCCGTGGAACCATTGTGCAACTCTTGGAGTACTTCTTGGATTCTAACTTTTGGGAGAACTATTTGTAATCGTGTTGATGTCCCATCAGTAGATTCCCACATTCGCTTAAGAACACCGTTTTCCACTACCATTGAGTCCCATTGTGCCCAGTACGCCTTCATGGCAGCCCCTTTTTCAGCAATGTGTTGCCAATCTGGCCGTTGTCCCTTCTCCTTCCGAACAAGAACGATTGCCAGATCCTCATCTTTCAGCTGATCTTCTCGGATATTCTCATCAGACCAAGGTCCTAAAACATTCAGGTCCAAACGTTGACAATCGATTATCTCTTCCTTTTCCTCAGCTTTCTTACAATGTTTGCATTCTGTTTTGCAAGGTCGTCGAGATAGCGCATCAGCATTCTGGTGAATTAGTCCTTTTCGATGGTGAATTTCAAATTCATAGGTTTGCAGACGTTCGATCCACCTAGCGACCTGACCTTCAGGGCACTTAAAAGAAAGAAGCCATTGTATTGCTGCGTGATCTGTCCTTAAAATAAATTTCTGCCCATAAAGGTACTTATGAAAATGTTTTATTGCATCGACGGCGGCCAGGAGTTCACGTCTTGTGACACAGTAGTTCCTTTCAGCTTTTGACAAACTTCGACTGAAGTAAGCGATGACTCGTTCCGTTCCATCAATCTTTTGGGAAAGGACGGCGCCTATTCCTGTATTGCTTGCATCCGTATCCAAAATGAACGTCATGCCTGGTATCGGATAGGCAAGTATGGAGGATGAGACAAGTGTGTCTTTTAACATTTCAAAAGACTCCTGACACTCCTGTGTCTAGTTGAACGACCTCTTTTGTTCTGTCAATCGATGAAGGGGTGCACATATATTGGAGAAATTTGGCACAAACCGTCTATAGTACGTACAGAGTCCTAAAAAAACTTCTTAGTTCTCGAATATTGGATGGTGTAGGCCAACGTTTTACTACCTCAGTCTTGTCAGGATCAGTGCTGATGCCGTCCCCTGATACTATGTGGCCAAGATATTTGACACTCTTCCTGAAAAACGAGCACTTCTTTGGATTGATTTTCATACCCGCATTCCTGATCCGTCCAAAAACTTCATGTAGATTTGCCAGATGCTCTTCAAACATCCTACCAGTGACTATAATGTCATCCAGGTATACAAGACACGTGTTCCAATGAAGTCCCTGTAAAACGCGCTCCATCAATCTTTCAAAAGTGGCGGGAGCATTACAGAGACCAAAAGGCATCACAGTGAACTGCCAAAGACCGTTGCCAGCAGAGAAAGCCGTTTTCTCTTTATCCTCAGGATGCATTCCCACCTGCCAGTATCCGCTCTTTAGATCAAGAGTAGAAAAAATCTGTGATCCAGCAAGCGTATCCAAGGTATCGTCTATTCTTAGGAGTGGATAGCTATCTTTATGCGTGATTTCATTAAGTGCTCTGTAGTCTACACAAAATCGCATGGAACCATCTTTTTTTTTTACTAGGACGATTGGTGAACACCAAGGGCCATTAGAGGGCTCTATGACCCCTTGCTGTCTCATTTGTTCTATCAGGTCTGTAGCCTCCTGTTGTTTTGCGAGAGGAAGGCGGCGTGGTGGCTGCCGAATCGGTCTATTTATTCCAGTATCGATCCTATGTTGTACCATGTCTGTTCTTCCGCATTCTGACTCATCAGATGGAAAGATGTCTGCAAATTTCATTATCAACTCTTTGGCTTTGCTATACTGCTCTTCAGATAGGTTCTCCTTGGTTTCTGTCAAAAGCCTGGTAATTTGAGGGTTGACCGATTCAGTGGGCGTAAAAGAAACGTTGTTAATGTTGCAATTCTTAATTAGGTCAATTGTGTGGCATTTAGCAATGTAACTATCCTTTCGTAGATGCTTCTCCCTCAAACCAAGGTTCATGATTCTGACAGGTACTCTCTGATGATCTTTACCGATCATGACCAGCGTTTTCCCTACAACCACTCCGTCGTAATTGTCTTCCGTTCCTTCGATTAGCGCCGTTCCCAACTTTTCATGTCCGTTCTCTAAGTTTCCCCAAATAATTGATTCAGACTGTGCAGGCAGATTTGTATCCTCTGTCAATAGTATTTTCATCATTCGATTGTTTCCTTCTTCACTATCACCTAACAAAGGAATCTCCACATTTCCATACAACAAAGTTCCTCCGCTAATGTTAATGGAAAATCCAAATTTCTGTAGAAAATCTAGACCTAAAATGCAATCATCAGTTATGTTTGCTATCAAAAATTCATGCACGAATGACTGACACCCAAGCTCAAACTCTAAGTCCGCCAGTCCTTTTATGGGCATCAGTTCTCCACTGGCTGTTTTCAGGGAGAAAAGGCTCACATTTGTAGTATTATTGCTGTTTGCGACATTTGGCCGAATGACTGAACGTGAAGCACCAGTGTCTATGAGAAACCGATACTTCCGAATTCCAATCCTTCCTTCTACCATAAGACTCCTACTCTGTCCCAGCACAGCTATTGGAGTGACATTGACAGGGGCTCCCATTTCCTGGATCGCCGGTTTCTGCCCCTTGAAGCCGACGAATGTTAGTTTTCCTGATAGCCATTGGCTCCAGGCCATGCACCCGTTTCTGATCTGTGCTGAGTCGCTTCTTGCTGATTAGGTGTTCTTCTACACATCCTTTGTATATGCCCAGATTCACCACAGTTCCAGCAACGGACCCTGGTCGCACGATGAGCTCCCTGTGACCGGCTTGGCTTATACTCTTCAAGAACCTCCGTCATCCGTCTGAGTACTTGTGTTAAATCTTCTTCCTGAACTTCCAGTCTCCGACCATGATGACTGTTGATGGATGCGTTCTTAGCGGCTTCATAGGACAGAGCGAACACAAGGGCTTCGCTGGCCTTACGCTTGCCACTAACTCTAATAACCTTTTTTAGCTCTGGATCTCGAACGGCATCGATGAAGGCATCAGTGACGATTACTTCGAGGAACTCCTGTGCTGCTGTGGGGTATGCCAGATGGGCAAGTCGTTCAATGTCCGTCTTTAGCTCTTGTAGGGTTTCACTGACCCGCTGTTGTCTGGTCTTCAGCTGGACTCTATAAACTTCCTGTAAGTGCTCGTCCCCGTATCGAAGCTCCATAGCCTGGACGAGAGCAGCATAATCCTGCTGGTTTGGAATGGATTGGAGTACTTCGGAAGCCTTTCCTCGAAGGGCCAGTACTAGAGCGGTCGCTTTTTCCTCCTCGCTGCCCCATTTGTTGACCTTAGCAGCTGCCTCAAACTGTCTTCTGTAGACTGACCAGGAGACGGACCCATCAAACACAGGGGGTTTCATCTTTACAAGCCCTTCGGATAACATTGATCCTGTATTCATCTTTACAAGCCCTTCGGGTAACATTGATCCTGTATTACTCACCGGCGCCTTGCTGAGCCCTTCTCTAACTTGAACTTTCAGTTCTTCTATGTCTTTTTCTACCACATCGACTCTCTGGTTCATCGTGACCTCCATCGTGGTTATTTTCTGGTTAACCGATACCAATTCAGTCCTGATACCTGAATCGAGTGTGTCTATTTTGTCCTGCATGGTTCTAATCCCTATATCAAGTGTATCCATCTTTTCCTGCATCTTACCTAGGAGTTCAGTCATATCTGGCCCTACTTCGAATTGATAACTGTCCGGGTCTTCTTCTTCCTCAATCAGGGCCTGCCGGAGACGAGCTGTAAGTGTCTCCTTGCTACCACCAAGCTTTAGACCTCGATACCGAAGTTCTTGTTTTAGTTCTTTAATCAAGAGTTGGTCTAGTTGTTTCATAATAGGGGAAGCCATTACTAACTTACCTCCCGTTCGTTGAGTCGCCTATAATCCCACTTCTGATACCAATGTTACAACATTTAAAGGAGGCAACTCAACGAGGTATGGGAACAAAGATAATACAAAGTTTAATCAACATAGATCACTAAAAAAACAAGCACCGTTCCAATCTCTATCTTCTCGCACTTCCTCTTCCTCTCTCCCCGTTCATTTAGTCCATCCTCGTGCGCTGGTGCGCAACCATAGAGTCACTACAGAACATGGTCATTACAATATGTAGGCCTACATTTTTTTTTATTTAGGCTATAATTATAATATTGTTTATTGGTGACTTCTTCTGCAACTATGAATTAAGTACACTAATGTGAGAAGCGCCGACAGCCCTTACCGCGTCAGGACGCTTGGGGCAACAAATAATATTACAAATTCAGAAAATTGTACTACTATTTATGACATTTGGTAATGTCCATTAGGCATTAGATAACCGATGGCGCATCTATCTATTTTCAGCTTGCCCCTTCTTATAGACTTAGCACTTTATTTTAAACGTAACAGTTGGCAGCTTTGACCTCTGATGAACTGGTTGTTTACAAATTACAGTCAACTTAATTGTTCAACCATAATTAAGACAAGATAATATTAAAAAATAAGCGTTGCAGCTATGAATTTTTTGGACTTGATTCATTTAGATTTTCTAGATCTAGACGATTATCCAAATGTTCAGTTACAATTAGGCATTTTTACGTTTGTCATATTTACAGTTCTAATCTATAAGTACGTAGATTATAATTATATCTAATAAATTCTATTAGAATTATTCTATTAATTAAATATGTTCTCCCATTTATCATTTATGGTCTACTTACACAGTTTGAGTTACACTTTACACACTTAGACTTAGATCCATTCATTATCATTATGATTCATATTCATAGATCTAGATCTAGTTACTTTACAGTCAGTGACTTTCACTACGTAACATACTAACATAATACATTACTACAGTACTTACAAAAATATTAGTGTGACACAGTTATTTTAATATTTACACGAGTTTAATACCGGTTCTAGATGTAGATAGTAGTAGATCACTAGATGTAGATCTAGGCAGTAGATATCTAGACTAGACTTAGATTTTAGAAATAGAATATAGAGTCTATTCATATTATTATTTATTATATTATAAATTTAATTATTATCATTAATATCATAATCAAATAATCAATATAGATCTAGAAAGTAGAATCTAGACTTTAGTTTTAGGTCAAAGGTAGATGATAGAATAGATAGATAGAATATCTACACTAGACTGACAGCCATAGAAAAAGTAAATAACCTCAGCGATGTTTACAAATGAATATTTTGTTGAGAATTATTTCTGTTCTTTAAATAATTCAGTCATTTAAAAAAATCAGGCCACAGTTGGACTGTTTCTTTGTCGTCTTAAACAATATTCAATTTTTCTCATTCTTTAAGCTCCTCCTTTTTGAATAAATATTCTTTTATCAAATATTGCCAAGTCATGAATATATCAATTAGAGATGGGAAACGAACCGAACCCGAATCGAACGCACCGAACTCGAACCTCACTTATGACCGAACCGAACCCGAACTTTGAAACTGCTCGGTACGAACCGAACCGAACGAACCCTCCTTATCTTAACCAAACTAATTTTGCAATTTCTACATCCTTTTTTTTTGGTTTAATAATAATAATAAAAAATACTTAAATATTTTATTTTAAATCCAAACTTGAGACAGAAAAGGGGGGAGGGGGTATTTTGGAAACTAAAGAAAAATAAAAGCGCGCGCGACAAGGTATTCCCATGGGTTTTTCCATTGGGTGCCGACTCTCCCTGTCCCTGAATCTTCGCGGGCTGTTTGCAATATTTCTTTTGAACCGATTAGCCCGCCCTCCCAGTAGATTTAGTAAGCAGAAAGTCAATTTTAAAATATTGTCACTTTTATTGAAATGGCTGTTAATTAGATTAGAAATATTTTTGGCCGACCATAGAGTATAGATATATAATATTCAATAAGTTCATTACTGTTCATAAGTATTCTAGTTTATAAAATATATTTAATTATCTTCTTTTAATAGTAACATCAATTTAAAACGGAATCTCTTTTATAAATATTTACTATTAGAACTACTTAAAAAACTTAATATTTAATTTCTAAATAACGGTATTTACATTTCTTTTTAGTGTTGTATGTTTACAAATTGTGAAGTATTTCGTATAGGAAATACGGGTGTGGGGATGGCGAGTACCTCGAATTGGGGAAGGGGGGGCGCAACTTTCTGACAAAAAGGGGTGTTGTAGAGTGTATGTGTGTTTCCTGGCGGCGGTAAGAAGAGGTTAAGCGATTGATTTGTGTATGCATGTATGATGAGGATGATGAAATTAGAGTAACGAAAATGTGAAACGGCAAACAATTTTGAGAAATGAAAGAGTAAAGACGTTGTTTTGAGGTGAGTTAGATTTCGTTCAAATGTCAGTATATTTCATTAATATTACATCTCTATCTCAAGTTAAATATGTGAATATTGTAATAACAGTTAGGCTATATTGAGCTGCTCGCATTAGAAATTTCTTTTAAAGTTTATTAAGTAAAAATATAATACATCTTTATTGGTTCAAAAACTTTAATTGTACTAGCTGTTTGTAAGCGACAAACCAACTAACAAGGAAAGGGGGCGTCGAAATAAATGTTTTCTTTTCAGTGTAACTTATCTGAATATTAGTAAAATTATATGTTTAAAAATTAAAATATATTAAGTAGGAGATGTCTTTGTATCTTCTAAGACCTTGTTAAATGTAGACTGCTTTTGCGAGGCGCGTATGCAACAATATGGGTCAAAACCCTTTGAAGAACACATTTTAAAACATCTCCGCTAGTGTGATTCTTCTGGTTTTTTTTGTCTATTCATTGCTATTCATTACAATGACGACTTATGTATGAAAAAAAAAAGTTCGCAACAGAGACGTCTTAACACGAAGAATATTTTTTAAAAAGATCACGCCAATTACAGAAGTACGTGTGCAATATGTAGGCCTACCTAGAATGTCCCTCGCATAATACTATTCGCCAGGGCTGCCTCTTTATTACTAAATTTAATATGGCCCTCGACTTTTTTAAAAATTAGATGAATAGTGCGTTCTGAAAGAAAACATAAATATTAGCTTTTTAATTAAAAATTCTCTCTTCTTATTATGAGATAAAGTTTAAAATACGCTTAGCGCCGCATCCCGCCCGGAATTAAACCACTTGCCGACTTGAGCGAAAACCTGCCGCATCTTTAATTCTATCTCTATGAAGAAACTATTACAACGCTTACAATTTGTATATGCAACACTGTTTCGAAAAAAAAAAACTGACCATAGCCTACTATATATAGGTGTGTGAAACTGACTCATTAAGAAATTTTTTACAACTCTTGAAATTAATGTAGGCAACATTATTTTGGAATGAGTATTGCCCATAGGCCTATTATATGTTGCAAAGTATTTGTTTTATGAAAAATTCAAATGAAAGTGTTTTAACTAATACATTTCATTAAGCCTAATAACTTAATTTCGCTATTACATAATTTCATAACATCGAACCGAGCCGAACCCGAACTTTGGACCTGACCGAACCGAACCCGAACTATACTTGTCATCGAACCGAACCCGAACTTAAATCTGACCGAACCGAACCCGAACTTTAAAAGTTGGGTTCGATTCCCATCTCTAATATCAATGCATCTCTCATGCTTTTAATTAGAAGTTTCAGAAGCAACTCTGAGTCCTTTGCAAGTGCTTCTTATAAATATATATATCTGAAAACCATTTAAATATTCAGTTATAAAATAAAACCAGTTATTTTTTCCATAAATTATGGAACTAATGGTTTAATTTTGTTCCATTCTTTTTTTCAAATATATTTTTACTGTATTCATTTTTGACAATTTGTTGTATACTTTCGCATTCAAATTGTTTAATAATTATGCATTTATTGTTACAGGTATTTCAAGCATCCATTCAAATTATGGCAACGACTAGGTATTCATGGTCCTGAACCTAAACTGATATTTGGTAATGTCCATGAGATATATAGCCCAAAGGGAGCCAGAGCTGCTTATTCTAAATGGCAGTCTCAATATGGTCGCAGATACGGCATATACTTTTTTCGAATGCCTGCTCTAGTCATTACAGATCCAGAGTGGATAAAACACATCTTTGTGAAAGATTTTAATAACTTTAGAGATCGAATGTCCTTCGATGATAATGTCCTGATAAATAAAGAAGTCTTATATGGTCTTTTTTTTGCTACAGGGGATGTTTGGAAACGAATACGAGGCATCATGACTCCATCATTTAGCGTCAGCAAGATAAAGTCAATGGTTGCTATTGTGAACAGAAGCGCTGCAAGGCTGGGTGAGCATGTCTTGAAGTTGGCTGAAGAAGGAACACCCTGGGAAGCCAAACTGTACTGTGGTGCCTTCGCATTAGACGTAGTGACTGGGACAGGCTTCAGTATTGATGTGGACTCTGTCAAGAATTTAAATGAACCTTTTACCAGACATGGGCGAAGCTTATTTATTTACAAATGGGGTGTACAATTGTTAGCTATATTGGTCCATTCTTTTCCTATCCTTATGTGTCACTTTTATAGATTATTTGGTATTGCTTTCTTCAAAAGTGATGATATGAAATTTTTCGACCGAAACATCAAACAAATGATTGACCAAAGGAAAGAAGATAAAGAAAAGAGAAATGACATTCTTCAAAATCTAATGGAAGCAGAAAGTGATGTAGTTCTTCAGGGAGGGTCTGGCAAATTGACGTCAGAGGAGCTTGTGGCACAGGGCATAATGCTTTTTATTGCTGGCTATGAGACTGCATCAAGCACCTTACAGTTTTTACTGTATGAATTAGCAACTCACAAAGAAGTCATGGAGAAAATTATTGCAGAAATTGATGATGTCATTGGTGATCAGGAACCAACTTATGACTTGTGTCAAAACTTAAATTACATAGAAGCGACCATAAATGAAACTTTGAGGATGTACCCGCCGTTGTCTGTCATACACAGAGAATGCAGTAAACCAACCAGATTGTTTGATTTAGACTTACCCGCTAAAACGGCTATAATTGTTCCAGTGTATAATCTGCAACGTGACCCAGATTATTGGAAGAACCCTGATGAATTTAACCCTGATCGCTTCTTAGCAGGATCCACATCATTCGAAGCCTATAACCCTTTTACCTTCATGCCCTTTGGCCATGGACCCAGACTTTGTATTGGCATGAAATTGGGCATGATGAAAATGAAGCTGGCAGTAGTTCACATTTTTAAAAGAATCATCATTACAAAAGCAACCCCAGAGATCTTGCACATAAATGACTTCAGTTCTATATTGCAACCTTCTGTGCCCATTACCATACACTGTGCTCCACGTGAACATCAAAAACTTGTAAAATAACATTTACAATATGACTTTATATATAGGCTCATTCGAATGAATCTGGCTTTTGTATGTATTTTTAGATACATTCTTAAGAAATAACTTTCAGTTACTTTTCAAACATAACGGGTAAAAGTTAGTTTTTTAATGGCAACTGATTCAAATTAAATAATATTTGGTTAAAAATATCTTGACGCTTTTTAAAAACTGTACTTAGCATTTATTGAGGGCATTATCTTCCCATCGCTTCCTCTGTCTGCCTGAAGAAAGGTAGTTACAAGCCCTGCTATGAACTCAGCCCCCAACAAGGTGGTGGCTCATAAATGTGTGTCCAAATCATATGCATACAAAGAAAGAGTAATGTCTACCTCTTGCCATTGTATAGCCTTTAATGACAACCACATTCAATGGTGCTTACTTAGACTTATATTTTCCAGCGACATTGGGCACATTGGGCAGCAAGCTGTCTCCACAAAGATCTGTCGCTGGCAATGTCTGAAGCCTCTTCCCATCTGGTGTCAACTGCTCTAAGGTCCTCCATGAAAGTGTGGCGCCAAGTTATACGAGGATGTCCCTGTTTGTGCTTTCCTTACATTGGCCTCCATGTCATGGCACCTCTTGGTATGTGAAATTCATTTTGTTGGAGAACATGTCCTGCAAGCCTCATATGACACACCTCAGTGATGCTGAGTATCTCTTTATGTAAAGGAGATTGCAATGTTATGTTTAGCAGAATATATACATGCTTAGTTGACAATGTTGTTATTTTTTATATCTGACCATTATGATACTTAGAAATTTAAAAGAAATGTAGGCAATAGAAATTTAAAAGAAATGTAGGCAATGAAAATTTTAAAAGAAATGTAGGCAATGGAAATTTTAAAAGAAATGTAGGCAATGGAAATTTAAAAAGACATGTAGGCAATGGAAATTTAAATGAAATGTAGGCAATGGAAATTTAAATGAAATGTTGGCAATGGAAATTTAAATGAAATGTAGGCAACAGAAATTTAAAAGACATGTAGGCAATGGAAATTTAAATGAAATGTTGGCAACAGAAATTTAAAAGAAATGTAGGCAACAGAAATTTAAAAGAAATGTTGGCAATGGAAATTTAAATGAAATATAGGCAACAGAAATTTAAAAGAAATGTTGGCAACAGAAATTTAAAAGAAATGTTGGCAACAGAAATTTAAAAGAAATGTAGGCAATGGAAATTTAAAACAAATGTTGGCAACGGAAATTTAAAAGAAATGTAGGCAATGGAAATTTAAAAGAAATGTTGGCAATGGAAATTGAAAAGAAATGTAGGCAATGGAAATTGAAAAGAAATATAGGCAATGGAAATTTAAAAGAAATGTAGGCAATGGAAATTTAAAAGAAATGTTGGCAATGGAAATTTAAAAGAAATGTAGGCAATGGAAATTTAAAAGAAATGTTGTTGGCAATGGAAATTTAAAAGAAATGTTGGCAACGGAAATGTAAAAGAAATGTAGGCAATGGAAATTTAAAAGAAATGTTGGCAATGGAAATTTAAAAGAAATGTTGGCAACGGAAATTTAAAAGATGGAAATTTAAAAGAAATGTTGGCAATGGAAATTGAAAAGAAATGTAGGCAATTGAAATTTAAAAAGAAATGTAGGCAATGGAAATTTAAAAGAAATGTTGGTAACGGAAATTTAAAAGAAATGTAGGCAATGGAAATTTAAAAGAAATGTTGGCAATGGAAATTGAAAAGAAAAGTAAGCAATGGAAATTTAAAAGAAATGTTGGCAATGAAAATTGAAAAGAAATATAGGCAATGGAAATTTAAAAGAAAAGTAGGCAATGGAAATTTAAAAGAAATGTTGGCAATGTAAATTGAAAAGAAAAGTAGGCAATGGAAATTTAAAAGAAATGTTGGTAACGGAAATTTAAAAGAAAAGTAGGCAATGGAAATTTAAAAGAAATGTTCGCAATGGCACAAACTTTATTTATATATAGTATTGTTTTTTTACTGCTAATAATGTTATGATGAAAAATGTTAAGAATATATGTTTCCTTTTTTAATTTAAAAGAAATGTTGGTAACGGAAATTTAAAAGAAATGTAGGCAATGGAAATTTAAAAGAAAAGTAGGCAATGGAAATTTAAAAGAAATGTTGGCAATGTAAATTGAAAAGAAAAGTAGGCAATGGAAATTTAAAAGAAATGTTGGCAATGGAAATTTAAAAGAAATGTTGGCAATGGAAATTGAAAAGAAATGTAGGCAATGGAAATGTGTACGGGTACTGTTGAGCTCAAGCTGGATATGATGATATAATTGTTGTAATCCCACATACCCTGGGAACTCCGTATCTAAACAATGATTTTTTTTAAATTTCATACATATAGGAGAAGACCAAAGGGATATGTTTTAATATCAAGGCTTTAAATATTGTTTTTTTTTTAGGAATAAGCACAAACTTTATTCATATATAGTATTGTTTCTTTTACTGCTAATAATGTTATGATGAAAAATGTTAAGAATATATGTTTCCTTTTTTATAAATATATTTCAGCGATCTAATGTAGTTGCAGAGTATATGCTCACAAGAGAACTCTAGATCTCATAACTAATATTGTTTTATTTAAAATTGAGCCAGTTTATTACAATTGAAACATTTAATTCTTCAGTTAACTGTTTAAATGTGTTTTTTTTTTTACAAAGCTTATATCTACACTGTCTGTCTGGTACAAAGTTGGAACATGTTTTTTTCTCCCATTTCACATTCTCGGATCAAGTTGAAACTTTACACAATTATTTATTAAACCTGACAAGACATGAATCAATCAAACAAATAACCAATTAGTTAATTAATTGTTAGTGATTGCCTATTTTGTTTGATATGAAAACAAGTGGAATAAATGCTACTTAATGAGAGATGTAGATGTATGTATGGATTTAATCCTTTTCCACTCTCGGATCAAGTTGAAATTTTGCATAATTATTCATAGTCTATGATAATACACGAATCTGCGCCACTGAGTACAGCAATATACTATGATATAAAACATTTTGAACTAATCAATCATTTCAAGAAAGATAAATGGTTGCTTAAAAGAATAAGTATTTTCACTGAATCAGTTTATCATGTGAGTTATGGCCCAAACAGGATTAGCCAGAGCTCAGAAAATCCATTTGTCTTTCTTACATGTAGAGAGAGTTACCTTTCCCTCCCTCTGTCTTTCTTACATGTAGAGAGTTACTTCCCCCCCCCCCTGTCAAAACTTTGACCTTAACAATCTTTCTGTTTACTTTGTTAATTGTGACATACCTGTCTCATGTTATCAATAAGTTACTCAAACACGTGCATCTAGTCAGTACCGGTAGCATATTTTTCCCTTGTTGTAGATGAATGTACACACATAAAGAAGCCAAAGCACACAGCCGAATAAGTAACTGGAGATTGTCTGTCGTTAGACTCTCTAGATTTGTCTGTCGTTAGACTCTCTAGATTTGTCTGTCGTTAGACTCTCTAGATTTGTCTGTGTTAGACTCTCTAGATTTGTCTGTCGTTAGACTCTCTAGATTTGTCTGTGTTAGACTCTCTAGATTTGTCTGTGTTAGACTCTCTAGATTTGTCTGTCGTTAGACTCTCTAGATTTGTCTGTGTTAGACTCTCTAGATTTGTCTGTCGTTAGACTCTCTAGATTTGACTTTTAGGAGACGTAATACGTTTTTTTTTTAAATAAAGTAGCACATTGACCTGTGGGTTACCATGTAAAACAATCTTCTTCAATCTTAGAAGCTGTATATTCAGGGGTGGACTGACTGTATGGGCAAATACCCTTTGGGTCGGTACCTTAATGGGGCGGTAGGCTTACCAAATGGGCCACATTAAGTGTCAGTAAAGCCCATTAAAAGAGGTTCTATCTAAGGCAAATGACAGAGTGGAATGGAGAAAGACGGTTGACAAATCTTGCATGGTGCCCCAACGGTCCAACAGACTAAGGTATAGGTAAAAAAAAACGTTATAGTGATAGGCCTCGTCTTAACTCTTATAAAATATCTTTACACTAGTCGACCCGCGGCGTAGCATGCGTCGCTATTTTGCAGGGCCGGCCGTAGGTCACTGCAGCCTATGTGTTCGCAGTGGGCCCCGCACTTTCATAGGCCCCACGCTAATTCTAGGTGTAAATTATTAAATCAAACCATTTTATAACTTATAACAGATTTTCCGTTGCCGCCTGATTTACCAGGAGCTCCTGGAAATCTCCGGAAATTGCAAAATATACGAAAAAGTCCTGGAAATCTCCGGAAATTATTAAAATCTTTTGAAAACTCATACAAATCTGAAATATAGACAAAATTGTCCTTTTGGGGTGTCATTCAATATGGAAAACGCCAATCCTACGCGCGATAAAAAAAAACGAAACGCATTATACAATACCCGTAATTGTGGAATGTAGTTCGTGAAAGAAGCTTCTCGCGCCTCAAAACTAATGAAGAATTACTTTAAGTCAACAATTCTCGAAGATAGATTGAAACATTTGGTAATTCTTGCTACTGAGCGTGATCTATGTAGGAAACAGAATTAGTATGATATGCTGTATGACTTCGCTTCACGCAAGGCTTGGAAAGTAATTTGTACGTCAGTGGCGTATCTAGGGTGGGGGGAAGAGGGGGGAGAATTTGAATGTCGCCCCGGGCCCCGACTTAAGGGGGGCCCCCAAATGAGTGTTTTTTTTACATTAAAAATGAAATATTACGTTAAATGTAGGGGCCCCCAAAGAGTTTAAGCTTCCCTCCGGGACCCCAAACTATGGAAAATTTCTATGCTGTATGTAGTAAAGAATGAATAGAATGCAAAGACGAATTTATTTTCTAATACAAACTCTTAGTTTTCACTTATTATCCGTATCCCTACCCAAACTGAGCCCTTCGCAATCCCTGTTCTCCCCCACCCTTTTTTTTTTCGACGAAAAAATTAAGTGAGGTAACTCTAGTCCGACTTGCAGAAATAAAAGAGTTATCTTCCATGACTTTTGTTGGTGTCAGGCATGGTTGACCATGAAGAGAATTATAGGCCTATACATAGATACTTAACTGTGTAATACTAGTCACATATTCCGAAATAATGGATTCGCTTATACCAGTAAACCGTACTTCTGTGAGTTTCAATCCTCTTTACTCATTAAGAGATTAATAAACAACTTAAGACCTATATTTTTTTATAGTTCTATTGAAGTGGAACATATGTGAATCTAAATCTTGTCCCTGAACTTAAAATAAAAAAAAAAACTCATCAAGTTCAGATTTTTTTTTCTGATTTCTAGGCCATTCATTGATGAAATTCAAATTAAAATGAACCAAAATAAAATCTAATATGTATTACATAAATTGATTCAACAACAACAAAAATAGCATCAGCTAATTACGTTTCAATATTGTGTATATGAGTTAATTTCATGAATGGACATGTTTAAATGAGATCCACTACGTAGACCCCCCCCCCCAATTTATTTTGTTACTGCCGTAGACCCCTTTGAAGTCTTCGTAGACCCCTGGGGTCTATACTGTAATCACTGTAATATAGATGGATGTCTTGTCTAACTTGCATTACCGGTATATAATTGGATTGGTCAGTTCGTCGCAAGATCCCAGGATTTCTCAGCTACGATGATGACAGATTTTTATTATTATTTTTTATTTTGCAAAACTGTTGAACTAACTCATGTTGCTATTGTATAGAGTACATTTATATTTTTTCTATTTTAATTTCATGTCAATAAACTTATCTTACGTTCTTGAAACACCCCGGCGCGTCAGTTGTTACTACAGTAATTAGTTTCTATGTTTCTGGCAGTAGTCATTGATTAATCACAATTACTATTTAAACAGTTAAACTTGTAACTAAATAGAAATCGAAAGGAAAGGGTAAAAAAAAATGAGAGATGAAACGCTAAAATTAGTGGACTCCTCTGCCAAGAGACGCAGTAAAATTACAGTACTGATGTCCTCGCCATGTTGTCTCTAAATGCGATCACGAAACAGTAGAGTGGTGTCATGAAACAATAATGCCACTTGACCTTGGCCTACCCGAGATGGCATTAACAATTTACGTCACGAATTGATGAATAGAAATATGACACTCAGAATATAAGGACGATGGCTATTGTGGAGTCCTGTCTTGTATGAACTGTATGGCCCTTAATGAATTGAAGGTATTATTAATTAAGGCGCAGGGTATTTTGAAATCATCGGCTAGGTTTTTGAGTTAATGCCAATACTGTAGGCTAATATTTGCAAGTAACTTGTGAAATGAGGTTTCTGCACGATTCCACATATGACGAACAGGCTGAAAAGCATCATGACACAAGAACGCTTTGCAGAGTTTCAATTTGAAGGCTGGTGATAAAGACTTTGACACGAAATGGTTTTGGACACAAACGTCAGCGAGTAGTTTGTTGATGAGGGACCTTTCGTATCCTTTGAATTTGCTTACCACAGACCTATATCTATTATATCTAGACTGAAAAACGAAACAAATTCGTATTCGAATATATATATATATATAGTTATGTGATTAATACATAACAATATATATAGGCTATATATATATATATATTGTTTTTTTGGTTGTTTTTTTTTTTGTGTTTTACGCGAATTAGTTGTAACTTCAAAATAGCGAAAAAAATCCCACAAGACGGCCGGGATTGGGGGGGGGGGGGAGTGGGCGATGGACAGTGTTTGAACCCGAGCACATCGCGAACGACGCTCCAGAGCGCATAACACACGCATAGACATCAAGTGTTACGCTTTACTCTTAGTTCTATCAAAATAATGTAATAGATTATTTAAGATCGCGATAGCACTGTAGATCTTATTTTTCCAAATTAGAGATTTCCTATAGCCCCTAGGTCTATTTACATGTGCAAATACGTTAATTAAACCCACGTTTACACACATGCCTTCAGTTTTACGCATATCATATGCGATCAAGTTGTGATCCGAATCGTTTGGTAATGCCCGGGCCGATTCGGACACCCAGTCCGTCCATTTGATAATATGCACAGAAATGTTACAATGACTAGAGTGACTTAGGGACACGCGTAGGACGCACCGTCTGTATTTTATGAGATGTCAAAGCTTAGATAATAAGATGTAGTCATGTGACAAGACGATATAGACTTTCAAAAATCCTACAGGCAAGTTTGAGACAATGTCAGCAAGGAAGACGGAGAAACATGAGACAATTTCAGCAAGGAAGACGGAGACACATGAGACAATGTCAGCACAGAACACGGAGACACATGAAACAATGTCAGCAAGGAAGACGGAGACACATGAGACAATGTCAGCAAGGAAGGCGAAGATACATGAGACAATGTCAGGAAGGAAGTCAGAGACACTTGAGACAATGTCAGCAAGGAAGACAGAGACACACGAGACAATGTCAGCAAGGAAGAAGGAGACACATGAGACAATGTCAGCAAGGAAGTCAGAGACACATGAGACAATGTCAGCAAGGAAGACGGAGACACATGAGACAATGTCAGCAAGGAAGATGGAGACACATGAGACAATGTCAGCAAGGAAGACGGAGACACACGAGACAATGTCAGCAAGGAAGACGGAGACACATGAGACAATGTCAGCAAGGAAGACGGAGACACATGAGACAATGTTAGCAAGGATACAGAGACACACGAGACAATGTCAGCACAGAAGACGGAGACACATGAGACAATGTTAGTAAGAAAGACAGAGACACATGAGACATTGTCAGCAAGGAAGACAGAGACACACGAGACAATGTCAGCAAGGAAGAAGGAGACACATGAGACAATGTCAGCAAGGAAGTCAGAGACACATGAGACAATGTCACAAGGAAGACGGAGACACATGAGACAATGTCAGCAAGGAAGACAGAGACACACGAGACAATGTCAGGAAGGAAGTCAGAGACACATGAGACAATGTCAGCAAGGAAGACGGAGACACATGAGACAATGTTAGTAAGGAAGACAGAGACACATGAGACATTGTCAGCAAGGAAGACAGAGACACACGAGACAATGTCAGCAAGGAAGAAGGAGACACATGAGACAATGTCAGCAAGGAAGTCAGAGACACATGAGACAATGTCAGCAAGGAAGACGGAGACACATGAGACAATGTCAGCAAGGAAGACGGAGACACATGAGACAATGTCAGCAAGGAAGACGGAGACACACGAGACAATGTCAGCAAGGAAGACGGAGACACATGAGACAATGTCAGCAAGGAAGACGGAGACACATGAGACAATGTTAGCAAGGATACAGAGACACACGAGACAATGTCAGCACAGAAGACGGAGACACATGAGACAATGTTAGTAAGGAAGACAGAGACACATGAGACATTGTCAGCAAGGAAGACAGAGACACACGAGACAATGTCAGCAAGGAAGAAGGAGACACATGAGACAATGTCAGCAAGGAAGTCAGAGACACATGAGACAATGTCAGCAAGGAAGACGGAGACACATGAGACAATGTCAGCAAGGAAGACGGAGACACATGAGACAATGTCAGCAAGGAAGAAGGAGACACATGAGACAATGTCAGCAAGGAAGACGGAGACACATGAGACAATGTTAGTAAGGAAGACAGAGACACATGAGACATTGTCAGCAAGGAAGACAGAGACACACGAGACAATGTCAGCAAAGAAGAAGGAGACACATGAGACAATGTCAGCACAGAAGACGGAGACACATGAGACAATGTCAGCAAGAAAGACGGAGACACATGAGACAATGTCAGCAAGGAAGGCGAAGATACATGAGACAATGTCAGGAAGGAAGTCAGAGACACATGAGACAATGTCAGCAAGGAAGACGGAGACACATGAGACAATGTTAGTAAGGAAGACAGAGACACATGAGACAATGTCAGCAAGGAAGACAGAGACACACGAGACAATGTCAGCAAGGAAGAAGGAGACACATGAGACAATGTCAGCAAGGAAGTCAGAGACACATGAGACAATGTCAGCAAGGAAGACGGAGACACATGAGACAATGTCAGCAAGGAAGACGGAGACACATGAGACAATGTCAGCAAGGAAGACGGAGACACACGAGACAATGTCAGCAAGGAAGACGGAGACACATGAGACAATGTCAGCAAGGAAGACGGAGACACATGAGACAATGTTAGCAAGGATACAGAGACACACGAGACAATGTCAGCACAGAAGACGGAGACACATGAGACAATGTCAGCAAGAAAGACGGAGACACATGAGACAATGTCAGCAAGGAAGACGGAGACACATGAGACAATGTCAGCAAGAAAGACAGAGACACATGTAAACATAATGCATTCCTTTTTATTCTTCTCATATTAGTTTAATCCTCATACCTCCTTAGTAAAAAAAAAAAAACTAATATTTTAAATATACATCTAGGCAGGAGAGTTGTAAGGTATCCATGGACCCGGGCTCAAGGAAGTAATTGTTGGCCACCTTCCGACAGATTGTTGAGTGACACAACTCAAATGTAGCCATCTTGTATCTATCAATACATCTGCCAAGTTACGTTCTACTCATCCGTCTAGACCAGGGGTCGATTGACGATTAGCCTGGGTCGCCTAAGACATATGGATTGTTTTTGTCTATTCTTCTGTTGCTGTGTGGTTGGGGGTCGCCGCAGAGTGGGGATTGTAAAGAGGGGTCGCAGAGCTTAAAAGGTTCAGAACCGCTGGTCTAGACCTACAAACAAGATATATTTGATACATATATATTCATACCGCAAGGTCAGGTGCACGGGCACTTTCATGTGTTTATATGAACCCCCTTCGCGGCACAGGTTCTACGCCACTGAGTTACATCTAATAAACTTAGGTTCTTACATTTACCAAAACAAAATGTAATAGGAGAAAAAAATGTCATTGCGACTCAATACAAAGCAGACGACGCAGGGTGATTGGCTGTTTATTTCTATTGTACAATTATATTACAATACAATACCAAGGGGAGTAACTAGTGTATTTGTATCAAAAAGTAACCCGCACTCTTGCTTGATGTTACATACAAGTTTCTTTTTTTTTTTTTAAATAACGTCTATATTTTATAAGATGTTTAAACATAACAACATCTTTTGAGTATTATCTGAGGAGGTATGTTATAGAAAGTATTTCTAGTTATTCAGAGAAGGCCTATTATTTTGTTGACGTTATAATGGATCTCATTCACAACATTTAGTCACCAGATGATATTGATAAAACAACGAGGAAAAATCTGTCACTTGATGACATTCTCTTCTTAAAATTAAATTGTAATTTGTATAGACGAGATAGAGAATCACGTGGCTAAATGTTGTTTGTTTACGATTAGTCAATGAGGTCCATTGAGATATCCTTAAGGATGATAATAATAATAATAATAATAATCTTTATTATCCGTAAGGAAATTTGTCTTACAATTTGTGCATTACACCAAACAAAAAACATTATAACTATAAGAAACCAAAGTATACATTTTTTATAGATGCTTGTCTCAAACAACTGCCCAAATGGGGTTTGTTTTGTGACTATATTCAATGTAAATAAATTGTAGTATTGTTCAGCTCTAATTTTTTTTTTTTTTTTTTGTGTTTTTTTTAATACCGCAAATGAGTTTATTTACTTCTTTGACATATGGTCTGGTTTCTTTGCATCATTCCATTGCCATCGGAGATCTTCACGTTAAACTAAATAATGTCAAGGACGCTAAATTGAACTTTACTGTTGCCAACTACATAGAAATAAAAAAGCTAGCTATTTCTGGGTTTTCTGAAGCTAGCTATTTCTGGGTTTTCTGCAATGCATAAAATCTCTAAAAATCTTCAATATAAATGTTTGGGTATTGTCGGTGAATTTGTCTAAGATACTATTTATTTTGGATGATAAGGGTGAGGAGATTTAGATGTGGTAAACTTAATATGAATACTTTTACCTCTGTCAATTTAGAAACTTATAGGATCTACATCTACAAATACAACTTATCCAGAATTAGCATTATAAGAAAATCGTAATACATGGGGTTGAAAAGAAGAGGAGGGGAAATGACTCGATCGTACAGCTCGACTGCGGATAGTTGCCCTTGAAAAGAATAAAATAAGTCTGATAAAGAAATAAAGCAGAAAGTAAATTTAAAAAACATTTAAGCTTCACTTGTATATTTAGAATACAATAAATGTGAAGGAGAAGGATTAAAGTCGGATGAATTAAATTATCCCAGTCGAGACCTAAAAACTAATTCTTCCAAACTTATTTGTTAAGCACATCTTAATGTAAGAGCTCCACAATACTCCGTAATTCTGAGGCCATCTCTATTTCAAATCAACTTGCGTTTCTGTTGTTTCTCAAAGCATTCTCGGAGTCAGTAGATAGAGGCAGGTGGGTTATAAAAGAGTCATATAAAAGACCTAGGTTGTGGACTAGATTATTCACCGACATGCATAGACACAGCTTTAGATCAAACAACATGGAGGGAGAAACAAGTCTAGCTGTGAACGCATTTGATATGACTTCATGCTGGGTGACAGGGGCGAGGTGGGAAGGCATCAGTTTTACAACAGACTTTTTGCGAGGAAGGGGGAAGCAACTTTTGCTTTTAAAAGGGGGGAGGTAATAAAACAACTACAAAATTATTTTTTTAAATAGGATAACGGTGTAGACAAAAAATGACCTAATAATATTGATAAAACAAGGAAAAAAACTGCCACGTGATAGCCACTGTGTATTAACTCTTTCTTTCCTAACTGACGATACCAAAGTTGATTCCACTAGAATGTGGTAAATAATTACGGAGAGAAAAAGTTAAAATTAGATCGTAATTTGTATAGAAGAAATAGAAAATCACGTGGCTAAAATGTTGTTTGTTTGCAATGGACCTCATTCGCCAATCGTAAACAAACAACATTTAGCCACGTGGTGCTCTATCTCTTCTATATAATTTACGATCTCATGTTTAATTCATGATGGTTGTCACGTGACAGTTTTTTTCCGTTGTTTTCTCAATAAGATCACGTGACTAAATGTTTACGATTGGTGAATGAGGTCCATTGGTGAATGAGGTCCATTGGTGAATGAGGTCCATTGGTGAATGAGGTCCATTGGTGAATGAGGTCCGTTGAGACGCAGTAACAAAAAGAGTAAGTTGATAGAACAAAATGACTTTCTACAAACAGAGCTTTAACTTTTTTGTTCAGTTTAGTTTTTGTCTTCCTCTGATCTTGCTGTCAGTGTCAATAATCTAATTCTTAAGCCTCATGACCAAATATGAGAATCATTAATTGCGAAACGATCTGTTTCTAGCTTTGCTCGATGACCCCCCTATACGTACAAAGAGAAAAATCAGATCTATTTCTGGGTGCACTATGTAGCCTTTGCATAGAACTTTCTGAAAATGTCATTTGTCGAACTCAAAGAGGCTTAGTGTGAGATATTTGAAAAATACATAGCTGGCAAAATGTCCAAGAATCAAATATTTATTTAGCCAGAGTTGAAACTAAAGACAAATCGAAAGTCTTAGAATATAATTACATTTCAGCTAAAACTTTTTTTTTCCGTTGATGCTTAGGCAACCTAAAGAAGTTACACCATTATGTCCCTTTGTAAGTGAAAAATAACTCCTCTCGTATTAAATTAAAAAGGGAATGTACTGATTAACACTGCACACAAAAAAAAAGCAAAAAACATCAACTGTTGACTTCGATAAGACAAGTCACCTACAACGGGTGTGGTTAGGTAACGAATTCGTAAAGTACAGGTATTTTGAACACTGAACACTCAGGAGGTGGGACAGGAGAGGCAGTGACAAATAAATAAACAAATAAATAAACCTGAACGAGATTTCTTTTTTTGAAGGAAATAGTAACTCCATTCAGTAGTCTCAAATATCTGTATGCCAAGGAAACTTTGATTTACATTCTAATTTGAAACGAAGTTCGTATAAAAAAGTAGCCGCTGCATCAGAACTTTGAATGATCTAAAATATCATGATGTCCGATTTTCATTTTCTCTTCTAGTTTCTGAGACCTAAACGGGACGGACGGACAGACAGGCCACACAAAACTAATAGCGTCTTCTCCCCATTGGGTTCCATCTGTCAATAAAAATTTGTCGTTGAGACATTTTGAGACTTTTGGTAGATGCAAATAAAACATTGAAGGACCACAAGATTCACGGTTTAGGAATCACTGGAGCAGCTTATCAGTTGTTACAAATGTTAACTTCTAGTACAGAAAGGGTTAAATATTCTTAGATTTATCTACTAGAGGTCACTCTGGAAATATGGATTCACTGACCTAGATCTTTAGGAGCTGCCTGAGCGAATACTTAAGTTAATAGTCCCACTTCTCTTAGGTTAATGGGCTCTACTCCTAATTTTTCTTTGAGGTTTTCTCCCTTAGCACAGCAAGCAAGCGTAGGTTTGAAATCAAGGAACACCTCGCCGAAGTTTCCAGTTTTAGAAGCGACAGGTATTCCCTTTCACCGCTAAACGTGTCGTTGGAAGCAGTTCCGTTAAGCTTAATATTTAGGTCAGTGCTGCCCAATTTATTTCGGCTGGAGGCCAGACCATTCGTTACTGAAGGCCTCAACACTGAAACGTCACAACCTGTGGGCTGTTTAGACCAATAGCTCGTTACCACGTCACAGGTCTGTATATAAATTTCCTACATGCTAGGACAGACCTGTACTAGTACTCCTTCTTCCCTAATGATATTAGAGCATAGAACGGGTTGCCTGAATCAGCCCTGAAAATCAATGGCTTAGCCTATTTTAGTTCACTGATTAACATGCATACGCTTAGGACGTTATTATATTCTTTTTTCAAGTAACGTCATTATAAGATAAGATAAGACGAGTGTCACGTGCACCACATGCCCCATATCTGAAGCTTCGTCATGCACTGTGGGCAGACGTTTCAAAAGGCCGGATGTGACCTTGTCACTGGCCGGATGTGACCCTCGGGTAGTGGTTTGGGCATCATTGATCTAAACTACAACAGCAGAGCAGGTGCTGAACTTGGTTGTCAAGGCCACTTGAGACTATTGCCTTATTGGAGCATTTTGTAGACGATGAGTTGAGGCGCCCCCTGGCCCCCGTCAAGCGTCAATAGACACGTTATATTCACGAATATTCAACGAACACATTTGACTAGAGCAGCGGTTCTGAACCTTTTAAGCTCGTCGACCCCTTTTTACAATCCCCCACTCTGACGCGACCCCCCCCCTCCCACACACAGATACAGCAATAGAAGAATAGACAATAACAATCCATAGTTTAAATGGTCTTAGGCAACCCCTAGCAAATCGTCAATCGACCCCCAAGGGGGTCGCGAACCACAGGTTGAGAACCCCTGGACTAGAGTAACACCTTTAGTAAAATCACTAAATTTAGAAAGCCTTCAGGAAAGAAGACTCAAAAGTAAAGTAGAAATTGTGCATAAAGCACTGTACCATAATCTTCTGATACAAAAACAAAACTTAATAAAATACTCAAAAAAGACACAAAAATAAAGGCACATTCCTCGTTCCATTTGCTAGGACAAATTTGTACAAATACTCCTTCTTCCCTAGTGCTATTAGAGCATGGAATAGGTTGCCTGAGCCAGCCAGGAGAACCAGTGAAATGGCAGAATTTGAGGTCATTTATTATCATGCCTGACAAGATTGACCCAGGATGTAGGCCTAATCATCTTTTTTTTTTTTTGAAGTAACGTCTTTATATTATAAGATAAGAAGGAGATAAAAGGGAAATAGAGTCATTGTAACTGTAATCTCATGTTCTTTTTTTCTTATATTTATTATGCAAATTTTAACTTTATAAAAATAATAGCGGCCCTGGAAGTTGCACTGCCTGCACTGTTTTAAATCCTGCACTGCGAGGGAGCTTATTCCCCTTGACACTTCTGTATGACCTTCTTCATTAATTATTTTTGTTATAAAGTGTTCAGTGCTTTAAAAAAAAATATTATTATGTAACTTGTAAACACTCCAACTTAACACTCACTCAGTATGGCTTGGAGCATGATGCACTAGCTATTAAATCATAAATTTCAAGAGGGAAATTCCAAAATTGAAACTCTTACAGTATTCGCTTCATGTACTAACAGGGTTTTTTTTTAAATAGTTTTAAACATTTCCTCAGAAATAAAGATTATTACGTCCTAGATGAAACGTCTTAAAGGACAGCAGGGGATAGCAGCGAGCAGGGCTTAAACTCAGGAGCATTGTGAGGAAGTCCGCAGCGCATATCACACGACCAGCCAGCCGACCAGCGTGCATCGGCACAATTTGTAACAAGAAAAAATACTTTTAAAGAAAACAAATCTTTTACAAAGTTGTGCCAATTAGTTTGGATCAGTCATGTCATTAAATATGTCATAGATCTAGAGCAACAACACTACATCTGTGCGAGTAGAAATATGTTAAGCGTTTTTTTCATGCCTTTAGCTTTCTCAATACGCTATGATCCTATCACTGGACCAGTTGTAGTTGGGAAAATGGGGGGGGGGGGGAGATAGATATCGGGGTGAATTTTGTTTTTACCTTAATCTTATCTTATCTTATTTTATATAATACAGACGTTACTTCAAAAAAGAAGATGATTACGTCCTACGCGTCATGCATCTAGTCATGCATATTAACCAATGACTTAAATTCTGCCAAGTCACTGGTTTTCCTGGCTAGCTCAGGCAACTCATTCCATGCTCTAATAGCACTAGGGAAGAAGGAGTATTTGTACAAATTTGTCCTAGCATATGGGACGAGGAATGTGCCTTTATCTTTGTGTTTTTCAGAGTATTTTATTAAATTTTGTTTTTGTATTTGAAGATTATGGTTCAGTGTTTTATGTATGATTGCTACTTTACTTTTGAGCCTTCTGTCCTGAAGGCTTTCTAAATTTAGTGATTTAACTAAAGGTGTTACTCTAGTCAAATGTGAATATTCGTTTGTTATGAATCTCACTGCTCTATTTTGTGTCTGTTCCAGTTTCTTAATGTTTTCTTGAGTTGAGGGGTCCCAAACGGAGGATGCATATTCTATTATTGGCAAACAGACAGACAGACAGACAGACAGACAGACAGACAGATAGATAGATAGATAGATAGATAGATAGATAGATAGATAGATAGATAGATAGATAGATAGATAGATAGATAGATAGATAGATAGATAGATAGATAGATAGATAGATAGATAGATAGATAGGTACTAAAGAATGATATTAAATTAGAGCAGTACAAATACTTCGTATGGATGGTTATTAGTGATGGGCAAAAGTTAACTAAAAAGTTCGAAACTTTTAGTTTAACTAAAAAAAAATAGTTAAGGCCATTGTTTAACTAGAAAAAAAAAGTTTATTTAAAATCGTAGTTTAATTAATTTTATTTTTAGTTACTAACTAAAAAGTTTAATTAAAATTTTTACAACTTTTCAACATGTGGTCAGGGTTGAAACGCACATCCCTGTTTTCTGGTCATGTGATTTCAATAACTTTGGTTATCAAAAAAATGAGGCAGTTAGGCCTAACAACTATTTACTCAGTCTGCATTTGAAGAGGGTAAAGTAAGATGCTGGTAGAAAATATGGGAGTAAATATTTGCAACTGAAAGTAGCAGTATTATAAAATGTTAAACATTTTTTGCCAAAAGCTTCTATGCAATATTATGAATGAGGTTGTTCAGAATTTTTTTTTGAGCCACGTGGTGGTGTTTAATTTCTGTTTCTAGTGGGAATCTGATTAGTGAATTAGGTCAATATTTAGTGGTTTTAATCAATTCATTTGCGGCAAACAATATTCTTTTAACTGCAGAAACATCAAGTACACACTTTTTATAGTCTTAAGACTTGTTATTGAGATCTAAGTCTAAATCGACATCTAGGCCTATATAGATCTAAAAGCATTAGGATAACCAACTCTAGAAAAAAAAATCTTAATCCACACCCTCTCTGACCATAAAGTAAATAGAGTGTGTCCAACTGATTTTAACAATCTGGTCAGCTAAACATACACATGTAGGCCTAGTGTACTGTACGTGTGTAACGATACTACAATACTGCAATAGTGTTTGCTTAATGTGGAGTGGTCAGACAAGAAAATAACACACTGGCATGATTAGTCAAGCATGTTCGTAGATATATATACACTAAAATAGTTACACACTCTCCTTGCCCAGAAAGTAAATAGACGGTGTGTCAGACTGATTTTAACAACCTGACCAGATAGACATACACATGTAGGCCTATATTGCCCTAAATAGTGTACTGAGTGTGCAGTCCATAATGACAAGACCACCCTGGTTTTTTTTTTCCGTTGCGCGTTTAACGGTTATGCAATAGTGTTAGTTGTATTTTTAGTGGTCAGACAAGAAAATAGCGGCATGGTAAGTCCAGCATGTATTTTACACTATAAAATAGTTATACAGGTCAAATGTTTCATAAAACTCCCAACGATTTCGTTTCTATTTCTTTGGATACTAGATCTAAATTTGAAATTCTAAATCTATGTTATTTTTAATGAGATTTTAAACTTTACCGGTATAAGTAAGATTTTACGTTATATTGCCTAATAAGTTAATATAATATAAAAAGAGTACCATTCTTTTCTAAAGGTTTAAATTCAAAGCAAAAATACAAGCACGCATATTAATTTATACATTTTATTTTATTGTATTGCGCATTAATGTATATGTAAGCAGCATATTCCTTATTACTGATTTTATTATGGATAAATATTTCTACAATGTTAAAAGAATAAGATCGAACCGTAAGCATACAGTCGGATGATTATATCAATATAGGTCTAGTTCAACCTCGATCCCCCCCCCCCCCAAGAAAAAAATTATGAAAAAAGTTTGTTATAGTTTAATAATTTTTGTTTAGTTAAGTTGAACTACATTTTGAAATTCATGATAAACTTTTAGTTTAACTACTTTATTTTAGTTGAAAACTAGTTTTAGTTTAAATTTTAAAAGTTAGGGCTAGTTCCCATCACAAATGCTTATAAAAACGAGGTTCTGAAAAAAAAATTCTACTAGATCTATGTTCTAAAACCCAATACTGCGATGACAGTGAAGAAACCTATTGACTTAGTTTTAGTTTTTTTTTATCGACTGGCTCTCTCCTGCTACCTGCTCGAGCCAAGAAAACAACGAGATTACACAAGTCAAAGATCAAACAGATCCCTAAACAGGCGGATCATTTATTATTAATGAAACCTCGCGGAGTAACGGAGTTCGATGTCATGGATTAATGATTAAGTCATATAACTCTCAGCACAGTAATGTCAAAGTAACTTTATCGTTGAGACCGTCTACAAGTCTGGATGATTCTCTAAGACACCTTAACCTTTCTATCTTCTGACCAATAGAATTGTGACAAGAGTGACGTAACTTTTTATTTTAATTAGAGAATTCCATCTACATTGGAAAAACTATAAATAGATAGCTCTTTGGTGAATCCAGTGTACAGAATTAAAGGACGAGTTGCTTGGCTAATTTCTACAATTTCTAAAAATTGTGATCATTTGTGTGTTTTTAGCACATTCTATAATCAAACTTGTGGGTTCTTACGTTAGTGGCTCAACTTTTTTAAAAATTTAGTTGGCAACAGCGAAGGTCAATGTAGTTGATAGTAAAAAATCACCAATGTTTACTAACTTTTTTCATATTTTAAGTCTTCTATAACTTTATTTTCTAATCTTAATAAAACTTTAATCACTTAGTTCTTACTGTAACTGATCTTGTAGGATGATCCACTTAACTCTTTCTCTCCTAATTGACGATGCCAACGTTGATTTGACTCTCATTAAACTAAATTAGTTTTTGGACTTATGAAATGTAATTTGCGTTGTGTAAAAACAGCATTCGTACAATACCAATTATAATATTTTCTGATAACACAAAAAATTATTATAGTCTAATCATAACAGGGTAGTGAAATACATATGAGCAAAGAGGATAATACAATCGGAACGAGAAAAAATAATTACGGAGAGAAAGAGTTAACAATGTTAACTGTGTGTTGTGTGCACTGGCGGATCCAGGGGGGGGGCGGTAGGGGCGATCGCCCCCCCCCACTCGGCCGACCCCCCCCCTCCCCGAAGGGGGGGGGCGGACGAATTATAGTATAGAGTTCACACAATTTGTATGCGAATTTATTACTTATGTTAATAATATATACTAATTATTTATATTTCAACCTATTTTTAGATTATTTCACCCCCCCCCCTTCAAGTATTTTGGCCGATTTGGTAGGGTCGGGAGGGGGCGATGGTATCAATCCGCCCCCCCCCCACCATAAACTTTCGAGTGGGGGGGGCGGTCCTATTTATTTGTAGAAGTCACAGCTTGCTAACAGAATCAATTAAATATCTATATGATTAAAACTTGTTATTGGTATTTTAACCGGTCTTTATATAATTTCGTTCACCTATTGGCCGATTGGAAGGGGAAGAGCGAATACCTCCACCGCCCTTCCCATCTAAACCCTTTGAGTGTGGGGGGGGTGCGGTCCTACTTTTATGGAGAAATCATAGTATGTGAACAAAATTAGTCGAATATCTATATAATATAAACAGGTGGAAGTGCGATACATGCAATCCCCTTCCCCCCATCGGACAAACCAATACTTTTTCTTTTTGTATTATAGTAAGAAATTACAAAATTTAAAAAATCTGTCACTAATATAATTTATATATGCTAAAAAGTAAATTCTTATATCGAGTCGCCCAACCCCTATTCTTTAATGCAAAATGCAATCAATAGCAGAAATTATAAAAAGGAGCGAGAATTAATAGTTTTCATTTTACCGCCCTTGCCCTTTCCAGACAGAGTTTGTGTAATTTGATATGAATTTATCATAACTATTTTAAGAAAGACTTTGCTTTGGAAAAGTTATAATTCAAACGAAATTTTTCAATATAACAGTCACGGTTGAGATGAATTCAAAAACCGGATAATCTTTTCCTAGTCGACTTTTTCCAACCTTTACTCTATCTCATATTTTTCTAGTTAAATAAATTTAGGACTATAACTCACAATGTATGCTAGAATTTCATTGAATATTATTAATCGAATTTTTTTTTTCGGCGGCGATCCTCAAAACCTTAATCTAAATATGTGGGGTATCTAATCTTTTCAAAGAACAAATCGATTTTATTTGCAATGTATTAAGGGACTATAAATTCATATTAGAATATTTTTCTCATTATTCAAAAGGCACTTTATAATAGAATGAATAATAAGCTGTAGGGCACGAGAATGCGTTACTGCAGTGAAGAATGCCAGAAAATGCTTTTAGCGTCGAGGCTTCGATCCGAACCTCACTGATGAATAATAAGCTGTAGATGTCAGGAGAATGCGTTTCTGCAGTGAGAAATGCGAGAAAACGTTTTTGGCTTCGGGGCGAAGCCCCGAACCCCACTGATAAATAATGAGCTGTAGATGTCAGAAGAATGCGTTTCTGCAGTGAAAAATGCAAGAAAACGCTTTTTGTCAGGAGAAGGCGTTTCAGCCGTGAAAAATGCAAGAAAACGCTTTTGGCGTCGGGGCTTCGCCCCGAACCCCACTGATAAATAATGAGCTGTAGATGTCAGAAAAATGCGTTTCTGCAGTGAAAAATGCAAGAAAACGCTTTTGACGTCGGGGCTTCGCCCCGCACACCACTGAAGAAGTTTACAGCGCTTTCCCAGACCCCCAAGCTTGCAAGAGAAAGACTGGGTTTTTTTCTGTTTTTTTCGTTGAAGATTGAGAAACAGTCTTATTTTATTCTCAAATGTCGAATATATATATATATATATATATATATATATATATATGCTGTACGCACGTTTATGCATAGGGTTAGGGTTTACTGGGCGTTAGGGTTAGGGTTTGGAAAAAAATCGCCCCCCCCCCACTCCAAAGTTCTGGATCTGCCAGTGGTTGTGTGAGACTGTTCCTGGACTGGGCGTTGATTGAAAGACTGACTATATATGTTTAGCTTTGCTCAGAAAGAAGTTATTTGACGTTTTTTTTTCAGCTTCTATTTGTCAACAACAGCACTTTTTAGCATCTATTTGTAACTTTTATTTAGTTGGCAATTTTGAAGCAATTCCCACATCTTTTGGTGTTTTATTCATCACCAAGGCGACACAGGCCACAAGTATCACTCACTTGTTTTGTTAGTGCTACGCCTGTGTGTATGCGATGTGTAGACATGTAGAAATACATTTTATTTTTTAATTACTATTCCGAAGGTCTATTAGGAGCTCCATGATCTACACTTCTATTCTGTGCAATTAGTTTTTCCCATTTATTAGTGCGCGCAAATAGAAGGATGTGTGGCGGGTTTTTAACATTATTTTATTATTGTTATTATTCATAAGCACACAAAACTGGACACTCAAATCAATGCGCTTGGAGAACAAAATCTACGTCATCAATACAATCTTTGCCCCAACAATCACTTAAGTTTGCAAGACGTGGAAGTCACCCATAAAGGTCATAAAGAGGCTAAACGTGGCTAAGCAACGATATATGATAAGGATCCTTGGATTATTATACCGATAGCTGAGAAGGATCCTTGGATTATTATATCGATAGCTGAGAAGGATCCTTGGAAAAGTATACCGATAGCTGAGAAGGATCCTTGGAATAGTATACCGATATCAGAAAAGAATCCTTGGAATAGTATGCCGATAGCTGAAAAGGATCCTTCGTATAGTATACAGATAGCTGAAAATAATCTTTGGAATAGTATACCAATAGCTGAAAAGGATCCTTGGAATAGTATACCGATAGCTGAAAAGGATCCTTGGAATAGTATACCAATAGCTAAAAAGGATCTTTGGAATAGTATACCAATAGCTGAAAAGGATCCTTGGAATAGTATACCGATAGCTGAAAAGGATCCTTCGTATAGTATTCAGATAACTGAAAAGAATCCTTGGAATAGTATACCAATAGCTGAAAAGGATCCTTCGTATAGTATTCAGATAACTGAAAAGGATCCTTGGTATAGTATTCCGATAGATGAAAAAAATCCTTGGAATAGTATACCAATAGCTGAAAAGGATCCTTGGAATAGTATACCGATAGCTGAAAATGGATCCTTCGTATAGTATTCAGATAGCTGAAAAGGATCCTTGGTATAGCATTCAGATAGCTGAAAAGGATCCTTGGAATAGTATACCAATAGCTGAAAAAGATCTTTGGAATAGTATATAGATAGCTGAGAAAGATCCTAAGCATATAATACTGATAGAGAACTCTTCTACTGTACGGTCACTCTCCTCTAAAGCGAAGAGGAAACAGAACGTAGTGTGAGATTCTCCGGACACATCCTTACACAAGACGAAACACACATACCAATGACAGCCATAAAAAGAATGCCGAAAACAGGGCCGTCCCCGTTTAACACGGCGTAGCACCTTCGTAGATAAGTTCAAATCCGTAGGCACGAGCTGGGAAGCGATTGCCAACCTGTACGCTGAGCAGTTCATCGCCTAGAAACTTATATTTAGAATCTGTATAGATGTTAGTAAAGTGTAGGCCCACATATCTTATTAGATGTCAACTTTGTTCCCAAATTTTTTTTTTTTTTACATTGATATGTAGGTCAAAGCTGGCTCTCCATATCAATGTAAAATACTGCACTATTCCTTCATGCCTGTATGAATGTGTGTATCATGTTCCAAACCTTTATTCTGTATGTGTGCGTGCGAAGTTCCGAACCTATCCTTTATGTGTATGTGTGTGTGTGTGTGTATGCACTGTTGATATTGACCAAGAACTGGATCTCAGGGCGTTTAAGTGGTTATCGCTGTGTTCGTGTGTCCTTGGTGTGCTAATGTCTGAGAGTTTTCCAATATCCTTGTCTATAACCTTATCTATCTTCTTTTCTTTACATTATCGCCAACTGGTTGTTTTATCCAGTTATCTAACGGCGTATTTTAGGGGATGAAAAGCGAGAGAGGGGGGGGAGGCAGTTTTAAATTGTGTCATTAGGTTTTGGTCGTAATAAGATAAACATGTTCTGTTGCTTTTGTCTGGGCTTCGGGAGACTCTTCTCTGGCCTTGTTTTAACGCGAGATACAGGAAGAAGGGTGAGAGGGGGGGGTGTGTTTAATCTAATCGTTAAAACTAAGTCTTTTTTTCAAGGATCAGATTAAATGATTAAACGGTCATATTGAAAGGTTACTCTAGAAGTCAATGCTCTGATACTAGGAGAAGTGCTGCCAACTTTGAGATCTTGTGGCCATAAAAATTTCAGACCAATATTTACCAGCTATAACATCACAAATAAAGAAAAAAAAAAAGCATCAAGTCCAAAGGATCCAAGTCTCTGCAGGCTCATTATGCACTGTTTGAAATAGTTTTAATGGGCCGGATAGCACTGTGAGAGCCGGAAATGGGCTGTCAGAGCCGGAAATGGGCTGTTAGAGCCGGAAATGGGCTGCCAGCCTTATGGCCATCAACACTGCTGTAGAGATTTAATTTGTAAATCTCTCTGACAAACCTTTTCCTGTAAAGAATTAACAAGCCTTCTACTCTCGGATCTCTATTTGGTACCATCTTTTCAATCGTTGCTGTTAATTAGATAAATCTAAACAAATTTTTTTTTGGAAATTGTGTGCTGATTAGTTCCGACAATCCATTCTATATATGCCCAATGTTAACAATTACTTATTTGGTTTTGTCCCAGCCAGAGGAATTAGACCAAAAATCGTTCTGTAGTGTGATATATAATAGGTTGACGTCAAGTAGAGATATGGTGCTTGCTGGTGCTATGCACTGTGGAAAGTGCTGTGGTAGGTGATCGTGGGGTCTCTATTCCCGGATAGACAGATTGTCTAATAGGGAAAATGAACATTTTCACATGCGGGCTCCAACAGCACGTTCTAGCAAACACGCTTTACACGAGAAGAAGTTGAAAAAGAGGCTCCGCTAAACTGTCCTATCCACCACGAAGTTCTTAACGGAAGGTCGTACGCTCTGGGGACTGTTCTTTCGCGGCCAATGGTGTTATATTGTTGGAATACAGAGGAAACGCTCGTGCCTTGCCGGAAACGGGGAATGCTGGTAGGGCTCTTGGAGTCACGTAACGCACAGACGAATGTCATTAAATGATCATCTTGGTGATGGTAGACCTCCGAGCAGAGAGATCTGTGAAGAGCCAATCTCTGGTTTCTGGGTAAAATCCTCCCCTTTTGGACAAGGGTCATCAAAGGGCTCAAGCTCTTCCTCATGGATACTCTATAAAGGTGAGTGATCGCAATGAATTGAGCTGAAAAGTGAAATGCAACAGTATTATAAATCATCTAGCTTGGCAGCAGGTGATTTTAAGAAGTAATGCATAGAATCCATTCAACTGAACGGTCCATATTAATTGTACGAAACTGCGAGTGTTTGGACAATCGTTTGTCACTATTCGGTGGTTCAACGAAGTTCGTTTTGAGATGGAACTGAGGTATTCCTGCGTCAATCTATTTCTGACAGCCTTTTTCTATGTTTTATTGCTCGAACAAGCTTTAGACAAATAGCTCTATATGACAATGCCAACTATTCACTAATTCTCTGAACATGAGATATTCAATTGGATTTCAACCAGCTTTTTTAGAGCTCCACGTCTGGAACATTTATAAATAATTGTTTGAGAAAACTATAACATAACAGTTCAATTAAATGAAGCTAAAAGTCTGGTTTCACTATTTCCAATCCAGAGAAAATCTACTTCCAATCCCGCCATGAATTTGACTCAAATTATCTTCATAATTCCTAAGCTTGTCTTCCCTCATAATGTTCAGTGGATTTAATCTCTTGAAAAAAGAGAAATATTTGTAATTAGCTGATTGTTGTTTGAAACTTTTAAAGTGGTCACGTGGATCGTAAAAAAATTAATTTTCCTTGTATCCTGGTATTTAATTTGATCATGTGATAAAGAATATCAACTTGCATTACTATTATAAAATAGGCTACGGGCCGGATTAAACATTTCACTGGCCTGAGTTGGCCCGCGGGCTTTAGTTTGCCCATCACTGAATGACCTTTACCCTCATAACAGTCTCCAATCGTTATATCAGTATTCTATACAATTGTCAGTGTGACTCAATGTGTTTATGTTTCCTTAACGCCAAGGCATGTCTCTGTTACAATAGAACAAAGCATATCAATACAAAGAACTTGACAATGGCAGAGTACAACGAGAAGTAGGTCACATAAAACTTTCTTCTCGAATAATTTCTGACCTGAAGGCTGGGCATGTTTTATCTTAAAGTACGTTAATCAGCCGTGAAATGACGACACCTAGGTCTATAGAGCAGCACAGATCTAGCCAGAGAGCAATGAGATCACTTCTTGACTCGACACTCTGACACCAAAGTTGTCGAAGCGCTTGCGTTTGTTTAAACTCTGGAAAATATCGAAGCATACCAGGATCTAGTTAAGTATTCGTTTTTATCTTGTATCTTCTTTCTTATGCACACATTTCTTATCCCATATGCTAGGACAAATTTGTACAAATGCTCCTTCTTCCCTAGTGCTACTAGATTATGAAATGGATTGCCTGAATCGGCTAGGAAAACCAACGACTTGGAGGAAGATTTTAAGTGACTGATTGTCACGAGTCGAGTCTGTGACCTATTTCGACCAGTTTCTAGAAGCGAGTTCAAACCAGTGCATGTGTCCAGCATAAACAAGTTAATATTAGGTATCCAATCAAAGAAAGAGGTTAAGGGAAAAAAATAGCACACGTCAGCTTCTAGAAGGTCAAAGTTACTAAAATAATTATCTGAGAAGGTTCCATGATTCTGGAACGTACGATCAAAGAAAGTATAAATAAGGGGAAAGTCAGTTAGACGGTGTCCTCGCATAGTAGTAGTTCTTGTAGAGCGATGGTCCTCGCTTAGTTATCGCTTAAGTCCTCTCTTAGTAAAGGTTTATTCAAGTTTTGTGATATTAGCGGGTCCATTTAATTAAAGTTTTATTAGTTGAAGTTGAAGTTATACTAAGTGAAGTTTCATGTATCTTTAAGTTTTATTTATGAAGTATCAAGTCAAGTTGTTATTGAATTGAGAAGTCATTTTATGTGAAAGTTGAAGAAGTATTATTAAAGATGTTTTAAGAAAATACAGAGAGATGTTTCTTTCTTCACTTCATATGAGTTAATCAACATATTAATACAATCCTCGGCCTATTCATCACACTAATTAACACGCATGACTAGATTGACCCATGGGCTCGCGTAGAACGTAATTATCTTCTCTTCTGAAGTAACGTCTGTAATTTATAAGATAAGTAAGACCTATGAACAATGTGAATTAATATCCTTTACATTAAAAACATTTCAAATCCAACAAGAATAGACTGTACTTGAGTCACTATGTTGACTTATATTTCATCTTTATCCTAATTAGTCATACAATGATAGTCTTGGGTCATACATGATAGCCATTGGTCATACAGGATAGTAAAGTCTTTGGTTATATATGATAGTCTAGTATTTGGTAATACTTGATAGTTTTGGTCATACTGATTGTTTATTCATTGATCATTCATGATAGTCTTTGGTCATACATGATAGTCTTTGGTCATACAAGATAGTCTTTGGTCCTACATGATAGTCTTTGGTCACATAGGATAGTTTTTGGTAATACATGATAGTCTTTGGTCATAATGATAGTCTTTGGTCATAATGATAGTCTTTGGTCATAATGATAGTCTTTGGTCATATATGATAGTATTTGGTCATACATGATAGTCTTTGGTCATACATGATAGTCTTTGGTCACATATGATAGTTTTTGGCAATACATGATAGTCTTTGGTCATAATGATAGTCTTTGGTCATAATGATAGTCTTTGGTCATAATGATAGTCTTTGGTCATATATGATAGTATTTTGTCATACATGATAGTCTTTTGACATAATGATAGTCTTTGGTCATATATGATAGTCTTTGGTCATAATGATAGTCTTTGGTTATACATGATAGTCTTTGGTCATAATGATAGTCTTTGGTCATACATCTTATCTTATCTTATATAATACAGACGTTACTTCAAAAAAGAAGATGATTACGTCCTACGCGTCATGCATTTAGTCATGCTTATTAACCAATGACTTAAATTCTGCCAAGTCACTGGTTTTCCTGGCTAGCTCAGGCAACCCATTCCATGCTCTAATAGCACTAGGGAAGAAGGAGCATTTGTACAAATTTGTCCTAGCATATGGGACGAGGAATGTGCCTTTATCTTTGTGTCTTTCAGAGTATTTTATTAAATTTTGTTTTTGTATTTGAAGATTATGGTTCAGCGTTTTATGTATGATTGCTACTTTACTTTTGAGCCTTCTGTCCTGAAGGCTTTCTAAATTTAGTGATTTTACTAAAGGTGTTACTCTAGTCAAATGTGAATATTCGTTTGTTATGAATCTCACTGCTCTATTTTGTGTCTGTTCCAGTTTCTTAATGTTTTCTTGAGTTGAGGGGTCCTAAACGGAGGATGCATATTCTATTATTGGCCTAACTATGGCCAAGTAACATTTTAGTTTTATGTTCTTATTTGATTTATAGAAATTTCTTTTAATAAATCCTAATGCTTTGTTTGATTTTTTTGTAGTTTCATCAATATGTGGATTCCATGACAGTTTTTCATTTATTATAACACCTAGGTATTTTGCGTTTTTAGTCTGTGATACTGGTTTGCCATGAATAAGATAAGTGGAATTAATTTGTTTTAGTTTTTTTGTTACTCTTAACAACTGACATTTTTCTGGGTGGAAAGACATGCTCCAATTTGATTCCCATTTCTGTAATTCATCTAATTCTCTTTGTAAAATATCTGTGTCTTGTGTTGTTTTTATTGTTCTATATATTATGCAATCGTCTGCAAATAATCTGACTTTTGTTCCTGAACTAATGCAATTTGGTAAATCATTTATGTAAATTAAAAATAGTAGTGGACCCAAGACTGTACCTTGAGGTACACCTGAGTTTACTGTTATCGGTGTTGATTTAGAGCCATTTATTATTACAGTTTGTTCTCTACCTATCAGAAAGTCTTTAATCCACTGATGCAGTGGACCATTAATGCCGAAATATTTTAATTTTTTAAGCAAACTATGGTGGTGAACTTTGTCAAAAGCCTTAGAAAAATCTAGTAAGATAGCATCTATTTGTTCACTATTATCTAAACCTTTTGAAAAATCATCAATTAGTCCTATTAGTTGTGTTTCACATGATCTATATTTCCTAAAGCCATGTTGGTATGGTGTGAGGACATTATGTTTGTCTAAGTGGTTTATGATGTTGCTACATATTATGTGTTCTAGGATTTTACATGTGATGCTGGTAAGTGATACTGGTCTGTAGTTCCCTGGGTCAGATTTTTCTCCTTTTTTAAATAGGGGGGTGACATTAGCTTCTTTCCAGTCCTTTGGTACTCTGCCCTGGTTAAGTGAAGCCTGAAAGAGTATTTTGAACACTGGGGCTAGCTCATTACTTAGTTCTTTGAGTAATCTAGCTGGAATACCATCAGGTCCAGAAGCTTTATTTGGTTTGGTGTTGGCTAATAGTTTTTGAATTCCATTTTCTTGTACTACTATATCTTCTATGTTGTCTACTTGGTTCAAATTCAGTAGTATGTCTTTGTCTCCTGGGGCTGAGAATGCTGATGCAAAGTATTTGTTTAGAATGTTTGCTTTAGTTTCATTATCATTATGTATTATGTTATGTTCATCTTTTAATGGCGCTACGCCTGTTGTTTCCATTTTCTTAGACTTAATGTATGACCATAGGTTTTTGTTGTTATCTTTAGATATTACATTGTTTATGTATTCACTCTGCAGCTGTCTGCTTACTTTTTGGGTTAAGTGTTTAATTTTTATATACTTTTTGTAAACTCTTTCTGCATTAGTTTCTTTAAATTTTCTATAGAGGTTTTCCTTCTGTTTACAAAGCTTCTTTAGTCTATTATTAAACCAGCATTTATTTATTTTGTTTGATGTGTATTAAGTTGGTATATGATTTTCTATTATGCTTTTAAGATGGTTTTTAATGAAATTCTAGAGGTCATCGACTGGTTGGTTAATGTCTTTTTCTAATAAGAATGTTTGTTGAAAGTTTAGTGCAGCTTGGTGTAGTTGTGTTAGGTTACATTTATTCCAGAGTAAGATTTTTCTTTTGGGTTTTGTATTGGCTACTGCTTTTATCTGACTGTGTATTTTTATGATCTCATGGTCTGATAGACCAGGGATAATTTCATAATCAACTACTAATCCAGGTCTGTTGGTTAAGAAGAGATCTAATGTGTTGTTTAATCTAGTTGGCTTTTTAATGATTTGATCTAAACTTAGGTTGTGTAAAGTTTCTACATGATAGTCTTTGATCATAATAATAGTCTAGTATTTGGTCATACATGATAGTCTTTGGTTATAATGACAGTGTTTGGTCATATATGATAGTATTTGGTCATACATGATAGTCTTTGGTCAAAATGATAGTCTTTGGTCATACATGATAGTATTTGGTCATAATGATAGTCTAGTATTTGGTCATACATGACAATCTTTGGTCAAACATGTGATACTGCATTGTTTGTTTTACAAGTTTAGGACAACCTTTCAGAAATGAAGATAATTATTCACTAACCCAAACCTCCTGCAGACGACAGGCAGTGCTCGAACTCGGGACCGACAGATGGCAGACCGAAGTGCATACCAGTGATACCACTCGACTATGCGGCATAGATCACTATAGTATGGACTCCAATGCCTTGATACTCATCGTACGAATTGAGTCTTAAATTATAAATTAAAAACGCTCCTCCTACAAAGAAGATTATGTCCCAGACACAGACCTACATATATTAGAGCTATTTTGTTGAATTGAAGTTCTACAATCCATATTCCATTAAAACGAAGGTATTGAGTTTTTCTATACCTTTTTTTTTTCAAGCAAATAGTTGATCTCTTCAAACTTTTTCTTCCTCCTAACAGTGAGATCGTTATCAGACTTCTTTTTTTATTATTCTCGGTCACGGGCGTTATAAAAAGGAGACCAAATTTTTGAATTTATGGTTTTTTATCGTCTCTTGAACTAAACGGATGTCTGCAAGTTCACGTGTTAGTGTTGACAAAACTGTAAGTTGTATATAATGCACAAAGATTATTGTATTAGAAATATCATCAGAAATAAACTGATAGCTGTTATAATTCGTTTTTAAAGTTAGTATAGGTACTATAGCTGGAGCTGTTTTTACAGATGTAATGACTGTTATGTAAGCCCTAATGGTTATTAAAGCTGTAGTAGTTTAGCTGTTTTTATAGTTGTTATAGTCATGTCTTATTATTCTTATTGTGGCTGTTGTTATGGATTTTTAAAAAAATTATTTTGCGAATTTATAGTTTAGGGTTAGGGTTTTGTTTTTGTTTTTTGTTTGTTTGTTTTATAGTTTAGACAAATATTGAAAAAGCTTTTAATTTCTGAATTTCTGGATAATTTCTGGATAATATTTAGTGTCGACTATAAAATCGCCAAATATAATCTATATATGGTAACCTAAAAAATATAGTTCATCTATAATCTATAAATTCTGTACTGTAGTTTATTTTGTTTATATGCATCGAAATCTCTTCCAATCTTCCTTTTTTTTTTCTTTTTTTGTGTCTGTCTGTTTGTCCGTCTGTCTGGTACAAATCTTTTCCCACTTTCCATTCTCGGATCAAGTTGAAACTTTGCATAATTATTCATTGTTGATAACAACACACGAATCAATCAAAAAATTAACTAATTAATTAATTAAAGTTAATTGTGTTTCACACAGAAAAGGGAATATAAATCTTGCAGTATTGAAGCTATGGTAGTAATTACGTCTTTTCCTTGTATACGCTTTGCTTTTAAAAAGTATTTGTTGTCTTTTTTTTTTTTTTTGCCACTACATTTCTTCATAACGATTTACCTTCTTTTTTTTTCTCTTAGTATATTTTATTGGTAAATGAGCGTAAACTGTCAACAAAGAGCAGATCACTCTGATTTACGTTTCATGTCAAAATCCCCAATAGAAAAGTGTAGGCCTAACAGTACAATGATCTATTTAGCACGCTACTCTGCTTCATTGTGGCGCTCGTGTGGAAACGACCATTAGAGGAAGTGGTTAGGCTAAACGGGTAGCAACACAAGACTCCCGTGGGGATGCCCACGGGTAGACGAGAGTCTCTTGCAAAAGAGTCCCCATAAACCTGTCACACTTCCATGTGCTGTTCCTCAAAGGGACCGTTACATAAATGGCGAGTCCCTCACGGTTAGCTTGGTATAACGAAGGAACATGGCGGAGGCTACCGGTGTCCTCGGCCTTCGGCCATGTGCAGCCAAGCATGCGTCGGGGGCCAAAGGCATTGGAAACAGTAATGCTTTACATAGGCATTGACTCGGGTCTCTCTCAAACAGAACTGTGTTCTCACAGGTTGTTTTTTTTTTTACTGTTTGGCGTCCAAACAGGTTTTTTTTTCAAACTTTGAGCACGAAGAGCCTTCGGCTCAGCTCATAAGACGATCAAACGGAACAGATGAAAACGCCAAACACGATTTCCCGCCATTTTAACGGAAATAGTGCACCCATCATTGGACAGATCAAAACTATTGGCTTACTCGCAAAATCTTTGTTGTTTTTTTGTTTTTTGTTGTTTTTTTTTTTTGTTTTTTTTTGTTTTTGATTTGTTGTTGTTGTTGTTGTTGTTGTTTTTTGTAGTGCGCATGACCTGTTTTAATTGCAAAACTCGTATCCTATAAAGCAGCGATGCCCAACCTAATGCGATGTGCGGGCCATTTGAAATTTCCAACTCTCATGTCTCGGGCCACATCACCGAAAAGTTACAAAAACGAAATGAAAATGACCTGAAACACTTATTCTTTAGAAACCTGTGAGTCCAGTATTTACATTAATTAATGAGATATCTGAAAGTTATCTGTTTTCTAACGTCGGAAAAGGGATTTCTTTTCTCTACTTAAAATGTGAGCAACTCTGAACTAGCTTTACCAACGACTCATTTTCTAGTCTCTTTTAGCTAAATATTCCCATCTATCTTCCAATGTCTAGGCTGCTGAAACAAAGAATGCCGTCATATTTGTGTTATAGTGTTTATTTCTTGTTCAGTTTCTTTACAAATAAAATATTTTGGCTAAACAGGACTTATTACCAGGGGCGGACTGGCTATATGGGCAAACGGGCAAATGCCCGGTGGCCCGGTACCAAATGGGCCGGTCTGGTCGCGACCAAAGAAAATGTTTTTTTTTCATTGCAGACAACTTTAAAAAAAAAAATTGTG